>NW_025533315.1:0-47026 GCF_020631705.1 Daphnia magna | reverse complement strand
GTTGTAACTATACCATGAGTTTTTACTTCTATATGTAAACTGCATGGAATATACTTGTATTCAATGTGAATACACTGTTATACCATGAGTTTTTACTTCTATATGTAAACTGCATCGAATATACTTGTATTCAATGTGAATACACTGTTATCCCATGAGTTTTTTTCTTCTATATGTAAACTGCATCAAATATAAACTTGTATTCAATGTGAATACACTGTTATACCATGAGTTTTTACTTCTATATGTAAACAGCATCAAATATACTTGTATTCAATGTGAATACACTGTTATACCATGAGTTTTTACTTCTATACATGTAAACTGCATGGAATATACTTGTATTCAATGTGAATACACTGTTATACCATGAGTTTTTACTTCTATATGTAAACTGCATGGAATATACTTGTATTCAATGTGAATACACTGTTATACCATGAGTTTTTACTTCTATATGTAAACTGCATGGAATATACTTGTATTCAATGTGAATACACTGTTATACCATGAGTTTTTACTTCTATATGTAAACTGCATGGAATATACTTGTATTCAATGTGAATACACTGTTATACCATGAGTTTTTACTTCTATATGTAAACAGCATCAAATATACTTGTATTCAATGTGAATACACTGTTATACCATGAGTTTTTACTTCTATATGTAAACAGCATCAGAATATACTTGTATTCAATGTGAATACACTGTTATACCATGAGTTTTTACTTCTATATAGTAAACTGCATGGAATATACTTGTATTCAATGTGAATACACTGTTATACCATGAGTTTTTACTTCTATATGTAAACTGCATGGAATATACTTGTATTCAATGTGAATACACTGTTATACCATGAGTTTTTACTTCTATATGTAAACTGCATGGAATATACTTGTATTCAATGTGAATACACTGTTATACCATGAGTTTTTACTTCTATATGTAAACTGCATGGAATATACTTGTATTCAATGTGAATACACTGTTATACCATGAGTTTTTACTTCTATATGTAAACTGCATGGAATATACTTGTATTCAATGTGAATACACTGTTATACCATGAGTTTTTACTTCTATATGTAAACAGCATCGAAATATACTTGTATTCAATGTTGAATACACTGTTATACCATGAGTTTTTACTTCTATATGTAAACAGCATCAAATATACTTGTATTCAATGTGAATACACTGTTATACCATGAGTTTTTACTTCTATATATAAACTGCATGGAATATACTTGTATTCAATGTGAATACACTGTTATACCATGAGTTTTTACTTCTATATGTAAACTGCATGGAATATACTTGTATTCAATGTGAATACACTGTTATACCATGAGTTTTTACTTCTATATGTAAACTGCATGGAATATACTTGTATTCAATGTGAATACACTGTTATACCATGAGTTTTTACTTCTATATGTAAACTGCATGGAATATACTTGTATTCAATGTGAATACACTGTTATACCATGGAGTTTTTACTTCTATATGTAAACTGCATGGAATATACTTGTATTCAATGTGAATACACTGTTATACCATGAGTTTTTACTTCTATATGTAAACTGCATCAAATATACTTGTATTCAATGTGAATACACTGTTATACCATGAGTTTTTACTTCTATATGTAAACTGCATCGAATATACTTGTATTCAATGTGAATACACTGTTATACCATGAGTTTTTACTTCTATAAATAAACTGCATGGAATATACTTGTATTCAATGTGAATACACTGTTATACCATGAGTTTTTACTTCTATATGTAAACTGCATGGAATATACACTTGTATTCAATGTGAATACACTGTTATACCATGAGTTTTTACTTCTATATATAAGCTTCATGGAATATACTTGTATTCAATGTGAATACACTGTTATACCATGAGTTTTTACTTCTATATGTAACTGCCATGGAATATACTTGTATTCAATGTGAATACACTGTTATACCATGAGTTTTTACTTCTATATGTAAACAGCATCAAATATACTTGTATTCAATGTGAATACACTGTTATACCATGAGTTTTTACTTCTATATGTAAACTGCATCAAATATACTTGTATTCAATGTGAATACACTGTTATACCATGAGTTTTTACTTCTATATGTAAACTGCATGGAATATATCTTGTATTCAATGTGAATACACTGTTATACCATGAGTTTTTACTTCTATATATGTAAACTGCATGGAATATACTTGTATTCAATGTGAATACACTGTTATACCATGAGTTTTTACTTCTATATGTAAACTGCATGGAATATACTTGTATTCAATGTGAATACACTGTTATACCATGAGTTTTTACTTCTATATGTAAACTGCATGGAATATACTTGTATTCAATGTGAATACACTGTTATACCATGAGTTTTTACTTCTATATGTACAGCATGGAATATACTTGTATTCAATGTGAATACACTGTTATACCATGAGTTTTTACTTCTATATGTAAACTGCATGGAATATACTTGTATTCAATGTGAATACACTGTTATACCATGAGTTTTTACTTCTATATGTAAACATCATGGAATATACTTGTATTCAATGTGAATACACTGTTATACCATGAGTTTTTACTTCTATATGTAAACAGCATCAAATATACTTGTATTCAATGTGAATACACTGTTATACCATGAGTTTTTACTTCTATATGTAAACTGCATGGAATATACTTGTATTCAATGTGAATACACTGTTATACCATGAGTTTTTACTTCTATATGTAAACTGCATCAAATATACTTGTATTCAATGTGAATACACTGTTATACCATGAGTTTTTACTTCTATATGTAAACTGCATGGAATATACTTGTATTCAATGTGAAATACACTGTTATACCATGAGTTTTTACTTCTATATGTAAACTGCATCGAATATACTTGTATTCAATGTGAATACACTGTTATACCATGAGTTTTTACTTCTATATGTAAACTGCATGGAATATACTTGTATTCAATGTGAATACACTGTTATACCATGAGTTTTACTACTTCTATATGTAAACTGCATGGAATATACTTGTATTCAATGTGAATACACTGTTATACCATGAGTTTTTACTTCTATATGTAAACTGCATGGAATATACTTGTATTCAATGTGAATACACTGTTATACCATGAGTTTTTACTTCTATATGTAAACTGCATCAAATATACTTGTATTCAATGTGAATACACTGTTATACCATGAGTTTTACCTCCTATATGTAAACTGCATCAAATATACTTGTATTCAATGTGAATACACTGTTATACCATGAGTTTTTACTTCTATATGTTAACTGCATGGAATATACTTGTATTCAATGTGAATACACTGTTATACCATAGATTTTTTTACTTCTATATGTAAACTGCATGGAATATACTTGTATTCAATGTGAATACACTGTTATACCATGAGTTTTTACTTCTATATGTAAACTGCATGGAATATACTTGTATTCAATGTGAATACACTGTTATACCATGAGTTTTTACTTCTATATGTAAACTGCATGGAATATACTTGTATTCAATGTGAATACACTGTTATACCATGAGTTTTTACTTCTATATGTAAACTGCATCGAATATACTTGTATTCAATGTGAATACACTGTTATACTATGCATGGTTTTACTTCTATATGTAAACTGCATCAAATATACTTGTATTCAATGTGAATACACTGTTATACCATGAGGTTTTACTTCTATATGTAAACTGCATGGAATATCACTTGTATTCAATGTGAATACACTGTTATACCATGAGTTTTACTTCTATATGTAAACTGCATCAAATATACTTGTATGCAATGTGAATACACTGTTATACCATGAGTTTTTACTTCTATATGTGAACTGCATGGAATATACTTGTATTCAATGTGAATACACTGTTATACCATGAGTTTTTACTTCTATATGTAAACTGCATGGAATATACTTGTATTCAATGTGAATACACTGTTATACCATGAGTTTTTACTTCTATATGTAAACTGCATGGAATATACTTGTATTCAATGTGAATACACTGTTATACCATGAGTTTTTACTTCTATATGTAAACTGCATGGAATATACTTGTATTCAATGTGAATACACTGTTATACCATGAGTTTTTACTTCTATATGTAAACAGCATCAAATATACTTGTATTCAATGTGAATACACTGTTATACCATGAGTTTTTACTTCTATATGTAAACTGCATGGAATATACTTGTATTCAATGTGAATACACTGTTATACCATGAGTTTTTACTTCTATATGTAAACTGCATGGAATATACTTGTATTCAATGTGAATACACTTTGTTATACCATGAGTTTTTACTTCTATAGTAAACTGCATGGAATATACTTGTATTCAATGTGAATACACTGTTATACCATGAGTTTTTACTTCTATATGTAAACAGCATCAAATATACTTGTATTCAATGTGAATACACTGTTATACCATGAGTTTTTACTTCTATATGTAAACTGCATGGAATATACTTGTATTCAATGTGAATACACTGTTATACCATGAGTTTTTACTTCTATATGTAAACAGCATGGAATATACTTGTATTCAATGTGAATACACTGTTATACCATGAGTTTTACTTCTATATGTAAACTGCATGGAATATACTTGTATTCAATGTGAATACACTGTTATACCATGAGTTTTTACTTCTATATGTAAACTGCATGGAATATACTTGTTATTCAATGTGAATACACTGTTATACCATGAGTTTTTACTTCTATATGTAAACTGCATGGAATATACTTGTATTCAATGTGAATACACTGTTATACCATGAGGTTTTACTTCTATATGTATACACAGCATCAAATATACTTGTATTCAATGTGAATACACTTTTGTTATACCATGAATTTTTACTTCTATATGTTAACAGCATTAAATATACTTGTATTCAATGTGAATACACTGATTATCCCATGAGTTTTTACTTCTATATGTAAACTGCATCAAGGAATATACTTGTATTCAATGTTGAATACACTATACACCATGGTTTTTACTTCTATATGTAAACTGCATGGTATATACTCGTAGTTCAATTGATCCACTGTGATATACCATGAGTTTTTACTTCATATTGTATATCATATGCAAATATACTTGTATTCAAAATGAGATACACTGTTATATAAATGGTTTTACTTCTTATATAACAACTGCTGGAATATACTTGTATTCAATGTGAATACACTGTTGATACCATGGTTTTTACATTCTATGTTTCATCGAATATACTTTTATTCAAATGTGAACTACATTGTTATACCATGAGTTCTTTACCATGTACACCAAATACCGTAACCAATGGAATACTATATATGAGTTTTCTTCTATATGTAAACAGCATCCAAATACTTCGTATACAATGACCACTTAACTACCATGACGATTTTTACTTCTATAAACTGCACTGGATATATACTTGTATTCAATGTGAATACACTGTTATACCATGAGTTTTTACTTCTATAACTTCATGGAATCTTATGTTCAATGATCACTGTTATACCATGAGTTTTTACTTCTATATGTAAACTGAGAATATACTTATCTTCAATACTGAGTTCACTGTTATACCATGAGTTTTTACTTCTATATGTAAACTGCATGGAATATACTTGTATTCAATGTGAATACACTGTTATACCATGAGTTTTTACTTCTATATGTAAACAGCATCAAATATACTTGTATTCAATGTGAATACACTGTTATACCATGAGTTTTTACTTCTATATGTAAACTGCATCAAATATACTTGTATTCAATGTGAATACACTGTTATACCATGAGTTTTTACTTCTATATGTAAACTGCATGGAATATACTTGTATTCAATGTGAATACACTGTTACACCATGAGTTTTTACTTCTATATGTAAACTGCATGGAATATACTTGTATTCAATGTGAATACACTGTTATACCATGAGTTTTTCTTCTATATGTAAACTGCATGGAATATACTTGTATTCAATGTGAATACACTGTTATACCATGAGTTTTTACTTCTATATGTAAACTGCATGGAATATACTTGTATTCAATGTGAATACACTGTTATACCATGAGTTTTTACTTCTATATGTAAACTGCATGGAATATACTTGTATTCAATGTGAATACACTGTTATACCATGAGTTTTTACTTCTATATGTAAACTGCATGGAATATACTTGTATTCAATGTGAATACACTGTTATACCATGAGTTTTTACTTCTATATGTAAACAGCATCAAATATACTTGTATTCAATGTGAATACACTTGTTATACCATGAGTTTTTACTTCTATATGTAAACAGCATCAAATATACTTGTATTCAATGTGAATACACTGTTATACCATGAGTTTTTACTTCTATATGTAAACTGCATGGAATATACTTGTATTCAATGTGAATACACTGTTATACCATGAGTTTTTACTTCTATATGTAAACTGCATGGAATATACTTGTATTCAATGTGAATACACTTGTTATACCATGAGTTTTTACTTCTATATGTTAAACTGCATGAAATATACTTGTATTCAATGTGAATACACTGTTATACCATGAGTTTTTACTTCTATATGTAAACAGCATCAAATATACTTGTATTCAATGTGAATACACTGTTATACCATGAGTTTTTACTTCTATATGTAAACAGCATCAAATATACTTGTATTCAATGTGAATACACTGTTATACCATGAGTTTTTACTTCTATATGTAAACAGCATCAAATATACTTGTATTCAATGTGAATACACTGTTATACCATGAGTTTTTACCTTCTATATGTAAACTGCATGGAATATACTTGTATTCAATGTGAATACACTTGTTATACCATGAGTTTTTACTTCTATATGTAAACTGCATGAAATATACTTGTATTCAATGTGAATACACTGTTATACCATGAGTTTTTACTTCTATATGTAAACTGCATGGAATATACTTGTATTCAATGTGAATACACTGTTATACCATGAGTTTTTACTTCTATATGTAAACAGCATCAAATATACTTGTATTTCAATGTGAATACACTGTTATACCATGAGTTTTTACTTCTATATAGTAAACTGCATGGAATATACTTGTATTCAATGTGAATACACTGTTATACCATGAGTTTTTACTTCTATATGTAACTTGCATGGAATATACTTGTATTCAATGTGAATACACTGTTATACCATGAGTTTTTACTTCTATATGTAAACTGCATGGAATATACTTGTATTCAATGTGAATACACTGTTATACCATGAGTTTTTACTTCTATATGTAAACTGCATCAAATATACTTGTATTCAATGTGAATACACTGTTATACCATGAGTTTTTACTTCTATATGTAAACTGCATGGAATATACTTGTATTCAATGTGAATACACTGTTATACCATGAGTTTTTACTTTTATATGTAAACAGCATCAAATATACTTGTATTCAATGTGAATACACTGTTATACCATGAGTTTTTACTTCTATATGTAAACTGCATGGAATATACTTGTATTCAATGTGAATACACTGTTATACCATGAGTTTTTACTTCTATATGTAAACTGCATGGAATATACTTGTATTCAATGTGAATACACTGTTATACCATGAGTTTTTACTTCTATATGTAAACTGCATGGAATATACTTGTATTCAATGTGAATACACTGTTATACCATGAGTTTTTACTTCTATATGTAAACTGCATGGAATATACTTGTATTCAATGTGAATACACTGTTATACCATGAGTTTTTACTTCTATATATAAACTGCATGGAATATACTTGTATTCAATGTGAATACACTGTTATACCATGAGTTTTTACTTCTATATGTAAACAGCATCAAATATGCTTGTATTCAATGTGAATACACTGTTATACCATGAGTTTTTACTTCTATGTAAACTGCATGGAAATATACTTGTATTCAATGTGAATACACTGTTATACCATGAGTTTTATTACTTCTATATGTAAACTGCATGGAATATACTTGTATTCAATGTGAATACACTGTTATACCATGAGTTTTTACTTCTATATGTAAACTGCATGGAATATACTTGTATTTCAATGTGAATACACTGTTATACCATGAAGGTTTTTACTTCTATATGTAAACAGCATCAAATATACTTGTATTCAATGTGAATACACTTTTATACCATGTGTTTTTACTTCTATATGTAAACAGCATCAAATATACTTGTATTCAATGTGAATACACTGTTATACCCATGAGTTTTTACTTCTATATGTAAACTGCATGAAATATACTTGTATTCAATGTGAATACACTGTTATACCATGAGTTTTTACTTCTATATGTAAACTGCATGGAATATACTTGTATTCAATGTGAATACACTGTTATACCATGAGTTTTTACTTCTATATGTAAACTGCATGGAATATACTTGTATTCAATGTGAATACACTGTTATACCATGAGTTTTTACTTCTATATGTAAACTGCATGGAATATACTTGTATTCAATGTGAATCAGCTGTTATACCATGAGTTTTTACTTCTATATGTAAACTGCATGGAATATACTTGTATTCAATGTGAATACACTGTTATACCATGAGTTTTTACTTCTATATGTAAACAGCATCAAATATACTTGTATTCAATGTGAATACACTGTTATACCATGAGTTTTTACTTCTATATGTAAACTGCATGGAATATACTTGTATTCAATGTGAATACACTGTTATACCATGAGTTTTTACTTCTATGTAAACTGCATGGAATATACTTGTATTCAATGTGAATACACTGTTATACCATGAGTTTTTACTTCTATATGTAAACTGCATCAAATATACTTGTATTCAATGTGAATACACTGTTATACCATGAGTTTTTACTTCTATATGTAAACAGCATCAAATATACTTGTATTCAATGTGAATACACTGTTATACCATGAGTTTTTACTTCTATACTGTAAACTGCATGGAATATACTTGTATTCAATGTGAATACACTGTTATACCATGAGTTTTTACTTCTATATGTAAACTGCATGGAATATACTTGTATTCAATGTGAATACACTGTTATACCATGAGTTTTATACTTCTATATGTAAACTGCATCAAATATACTTGTATTCAATGTGAATACACTGTTATACCATGAGTTTTTACTTCTATATGTAAACAGCATCAAATATACTTGTATTCAATGTGAATACACTGTTATACCATGAGTTTTTACTTCTATATATAAACAGCATCAAATATACTTGTATTCAATGTGAATACACTGTTATACCATGAGTTTTTACTTCTATACGTAAACTGCATGGAATATTGTAGCACGGAGGAATAACGCTGAGACTCAAGTAGCGATTAAGATTGTATTCACTGTCGATGCGCTCACACACAACAGTACTAACAAACAGTTACAACTAGACTGGGGGACAGCAAGGGACACACACAAGTATTTATGCACTAACGTAGACAGCAGCTACCGGAGAAATATCTGCTGACAAGACTGCCGGACATCTCGGGTAGAGTTGCGGTCAATAGCCGATACAGAAGCGCCGGACGTGACAACTAGTCCATGGGGCCTCAAATAACCGCGACATCTCCCTCCCTAGATAGCGAGTCGTCCCGACCGCTATTATTAATTACTAACCAGAAAAACGAATCTAAATTTTGAGGACTTCTCCCTTTAGCTAAAAGTTCTACAATTCGCTTTATACCTACTGTTCTCCCACTAAGGCCTACGGTGCAAAGCTTTCTTTATTGTAAGAGTGCTATAGCCTCTTTTGACTAAACTATGGAAGTCATTTGATCTGATCTACCCATTACAAGGTCAACACTATGACGAAGCATCAAGAAAAAATAAAACAGTCATCAGAACACGGAATAACATCAGTAGGGGGATTTGCCGCTTCTATTTAGTTAACTGCTCCAGACTTCGAAGCGTCTCCAAACAGTGCTGCTCATTTATTCGAACCTCCAATTTAGCCAGTTGAGTGCTCCATTGTGCAGCCTGCTCTCCGTCACCTGCACCTTCAACGCTGCCTGTTGTCTCCAGCACCTCGATCCGCTTTCTCACCTCGATTCTTTCTCGGTCATGTTGTTGCTTTTCCCTGAAAAATAGAAACCACAAAGTGAGATTTGCCATAACCGTGAGTATCGTACCCACCAACAACTCGTATGGGTAAGACGGCGGGGGTTGACTGTAGACGTATTCGGGTTTCATCCTCTTCTTTCAGCTGACGTATAGATTTCCCAACTATATCGGCCATTGTTCTGGCTGCCTTGTTTTTCCCAGGGTCGAGGCGATCATAGCCTGTAGTGACGTCGACGTCGATTCTTGGGGGCTTGTCTATCGATCCTGTTGGGAGTGTCCAGTTGATGCCCTTCAGTTGGGATGGCGGGGATTCCTCCCAGGAAGTAGATGACTCCCTCTGATAGCTTGCCTGAAGGATCCAGTCATCTGTCTGACCCGACACCCTTTTGGAGTTTCCACAATTTCGACGGTCGCCAACTCTCGTTTATACTGTTTCCGACTTCCAGCTCGCGCCGGGCACGTGATTACCAACGTTTGGGTTCTCCTATTGACAACGCCCACTGACGCTGTCCAAGATACAAAGCTTCAGGTCCTTTCCATTTCACAAACACTTGTTGACACTCAAGTTTTGCTTTTCTGTATCCTGTAAAAACAACGCCATGGAACACGTTTTCTTCGCATTTTTCCGCTCGATGGCCCTTGCGAGGGCATACCGAACCCGAGTTATCTTTGCAGGATCTTACCTCTTCCTCGGTTAATTCGATGAACGTTTGTTGATCTCCTGCTACTGCCAAAAATTGGGGTAAAGAAGAATGACGAAGTCCTACCCCCACCTTCCGCGTCATACACGGGTAACACAAAAATTTCATATAACTCAAAAGTCTTTTTCAAATTCTACTATGAGGGAAATGAATGAATAACTTGAGACCATTTTCTGTGGATGCTGTCACAACATTCGCTTCCTGATAAGCCCCCACAAAGATCTCCTCTTTGAAGTGCAGGGAGTTAGGGCCCCACCCTGAGGCTAGAGAAGAACGGATTTCAGACAGAACCGTTCTTAATTGGGCGGGAGGAAACATTTCAGGAGGTAATCGGCCAGATGCCAGTAGAGCTAACCCAATGCTTATGTCGTCTACTGTCATCTTGGTCCATTCAATAACCGGTGTGCCGTCCTCGAAAGCCTCATCCACTCTTGCCGTGACTATTGACTGCCGTTCCAAACTACATTCATTGCGTTTACGAAATTTATTTTGGCTCTATTTAATTCCTTTTCCAGCGTCTGATGGGCTCGCTCCAATTGACTCAAGACTACAGTGTGCTCGTGTAGTTCCCACAAACTTTCATTGACAAGGGTCGCCTGCTCAGCCAGAGTGCTCACAATACCGGATGTCTCTTTTGACAGAGAGTCGAGATGTTTATAGCTCCTCCAGTTCTCGATCCGTCGCTACGCCGAAAAGCCATTTCAGGGCACTCCCACCGGCATCAATTAAACCTCTCTTGGCCCTCTGCTGTTTCCCGGATATTGCTTCCTTCAGGTGATTGAATCTACTCTTGACTACCCCTAGTTCCTCTAGGCAGCCTGTTGCTCGTTCTCGTTAATTGTTCTTTGATTCGATTACCGATCTTAAAATCCTCGTTCAGTGGCCCACCTTCGTGCTGTGTTAGTTTCTCCGCTAACCATTGTCCAAGATGGCCCAGGGTAGCCTCAACTTGTCGAAAAGACACCTCAGTCACGACTACCCATTCCGAATCGCTGAAGTTGACTTCCCCAAGATTTTGAAAAACCACCCCACTCATTACGAATCTCTCCCGAGGAGATGCTCCACATGGCATTGCCCCACATAGTAGTGTCAAGAGTAGCATCAAGGCCTGGAAGGGTTATTGGGTTGCCATAGCGCTTGGGTTGTTTCCGACTTCTCTCGATCTCCTCTCCCTCCCCTACTTTGCTCAGGTGCTTGTGGTTCCGGGCGGGATATTTCGAGATCGACACCCTCCTCCTCCTCTGGCTCCTCCTGGATTGCTTCTAGCCGTGCAGTTCTTTACCCTTTCTCTTCTCTCTGCTAGCGCAGCTCGCCGATTGGGCCTTTTCCACGTCGGGGTTCAGTTGTTACTGGTCGTTGACTCCCCTCCGGTGGCGGAGTTACTGGTAAAGTATCCCTAGGAAGTTTTCTTCGTTAGGCCTATCCGTCACCTCTGGCGAACCTCTAGCAAATTTTTTCATGCTGACCACGTGAACAATTTCTGATTTTCGCGCCCGTGGCAACTTTACCTCGTAATTTAACGACGACGTTTCACGGACAATCACGTAGGGTCCTCGCCATCGATGTAGTAACTTTTCAGACCGCCCTATTTTGCGAAAGGTTTATACACCAGGACTTCATCCCCAACCTTGAAATCTGTTGCCACTCTTCGTCCTGCATCATAAGCGTCCTTTTGTTTTCTTGCACTCTATGTAACCATTGGGCCACCACTTGCTGAGCTTCCCCCAGTTTTTTCACCACCTCGTCTTGCCCGTCATGTTTCACCGGATTCGGGTTCCCATTCATCATGACATCTATGGGTAGTATTGCCTCCCTACCATACAAAGAAAAAAAAGGCGTTCTGCGAGTTGATTCCTGGCGGCTTGAATTATAAGCAAAGTGACATAGGGTAGGATGGTATCCCAGTCTGTATGTGCCTTATTCACATACATTGACAACATGTCTGCCAAAGTATGGTTTAACCTCTCCACTAAACCATTTGACTGCGGATGGTATGGAGTAGTAGCTCGGTGGTTTACCGCCAGAGCGGCCATTATGGACTTAGTAAATTCTGCAATGAAACACTTCCCACAGTCGGTCACGATGCTTTCCGGTGCCCCATGGCGGAGTACCACGTCCTTAACAAAAATTCTGCTGCATCTTTAGCCGTAGCGGTGGGTAGGGACCCGCGTCTCGGCCCATTTAGAGAGATAATCTACCGCTACAATGATGTTCCGATTGCCCCCAACCGTCACCGGAAATGCTCCTAAAACATCAATTCCCACCTTCTCAAAGGGTCGTTCTACTCTTATTACTTCCATGTAGCCCTGTGGTTTCATGGGAGGTGATTTTCGTGCCTGACACAGCACACAGGCCTGCACGTATCCCAACACATGTTTCTCTAATTTTGGCCAGTAGTAGCGAGCTTTGATCCGATCTGCTGTCCGACGCACCCCGAGGTGCCCAGCGGTAATGTCATCGTGGCACGCTTTCAAGACAACCTGTCTGTAGTTCGGTGGGACACATAGTCGAAGCCTGCTCCCTGTTGCCCAATTGTACGCACGTAAAGCAATTCTTGTTGCAATACAAAATTTTTAAATGGGGCGTCAGGCCGTTGTTCTAGTACCATTAATGCTTTTTCCATTGTGGGACAGATTCTTGTCCCACGCGAATTCCCTCAAGTCCCCGTTGAGCGTGACTAGCAGCACAGGTAGCAGGGAATCGCTCTCTTCTTCTTCTTCTGCGGGGCCTACTGGATACCGCGACAACGCGTCCTGCATCCTCGTGTAATTTCCCACTTTTGTACAACACCTGGGGTTCATAACCCTGTACCAGCAGTGCCCAACGGGCTAGTCTTCCAGCCAGATCCTTCTTCGTAGTTAACCAGCACAGAGCATGGTGGTCCGTCACAACTCTCACCGTCATCCCCCAAATGTAGCAGTGAAATTTTTCATTGCCCAGACAAGCGCAAGGCACTCCTTCTCGGTTATTGAGTAGTTACGTTCAGTAGCTGATAGCAAACGACTTGCGAAGGCTACCGGTCTCTCTCTCCATCTCCCGTTTTCTGTACTAGCGCCGCGCCTATCCCGTATTCACAGGCATCGGGATGAATGTCAAACGGCTTCCCATAATCGGGATATGCTAATTGTGTCGCCTCAATCAAACGCTCCTTCAGAGCATTAAAGCTTCCTTCTTGTTCTTCTCCCCAACAAAAGGATTTTCCCTGTTTCGTGAGGTCGTGTAACGGCTTTGCACATATTTTGCAAAATTGCTGATAAATCGCCGGTAATACGAACATAGTCCGATAAAGCTCCTCACATGTTTAATTTTCTGGGCATTAGTCGCGTTGGCCGGCGGTCTAAGGAATTCTCGAACCGCACAAATCTTCTCAGGATCCGGGGCGATTCCATCCTTATCCACGACGTGACCTAGAGCTTGCAGTCTGGTTTGTGCAAATAAGCATTTCTTCAGCTTCACCTTTAGATTCGCGAACTTAAGACACTCAAATACACTTCGGAGTCTCTTCACATGTTCTTCCACCGTTTGGGAATAAACAATAATGTCGTCCAAATACACTAGACACGCGGACCATCTCAATCCACTGAGAACCAGGTCCATCATTCTCTGGAACGTACCAGGCGCCGCACACAACCCAAAAGCCATCACCTTAAACTGATAAAGACCATCCGCTGTTATAAAAGCTGACTTAGGGCGATCACTCTCCTTTATGGGGACCTGCCAATAACCCGATTGCAGATCCATGATTGAAAAAAGCCGAACCCTCCAATCTGGCTAGGGTTTCTTCAATTCTGGGCAAAGGGTTCACATCTTTCAGTGTCACCGCGTTTAACTTTCTGTAATCCACACAGAACCGCCAGGCCCCGTCCTTCTTCCGCACAAGTACCACGGGTGAACTCCAGGGTCCGTTGCACTTCTCTATTACTCCAGCGTCTTCCATCTCTTGAACAAGCGTCTGCATTAGCTCCCGTTCTTTCCATGCGCTCGAGTAAGGGCTTTGTCGGATGGGACGACAGTCCCCTGTCTCGATCGCATGCTCCGCTACGTTGCACACCCCGGAGTCTGTCATTTTCCCCGGCGAAACAGTCCTCAAAATCTTGAAGTACCCCAACAATCTTGTCGTGACTTTCCATCCCAATTTCCTTTGACACATACTTTCCGAACACTTCTCGTGACCATTTGGGTGCTCCCAGGGCGGCCAACGCCACCACCTCCCCCTCGCTATCCGTACCCTCTTCAGCTAAGGTGATCTCTTCTGGCGTCCCCAGGACCATGCTTCTCGGTACCCACTCGATTGCGATCTGAGAAATTGGTTACCAGCACTTGATTGAACGTCTCGCAATCCGCTACTAACAATCGCCCCGTTGAGACGCCCTTCCGCTCCAGTGACGCTAGTCGAGGGTTCAATCATTGCCCCGTTCTTCCCTGGATTCCTGCTGTCAACTCTATTTCGACCACCACCGATGAACGTGCGGGTATCATGCGCCCCTACTCGGGACACCAACTCGGGTGTTTCAATCTCTTTTTCTGCCATCATCCCCATTGGAATGTCCCCAATGATGAATTCAGGCAGAAGGGCCCCAATTTTCATTCTCGTTCCAAATCTCTCCAGGAAGTCTTTACCGAGTAAGAGGTCAATTCCCCCATTTCTAACACCAGAACTCTGCCGACTACTTTTGACTCGCCATCCGATATTTCCAACTCTACCGCTCCTCCCGGACGTAATTCCTGGCCGTTAATTGACACGAGCCTGTTCGCTAGCCAGGGTTTATCTCAAGGCGTAATAACGTGGCTACCCCGGGTGAACAAACGGACACGGCTGCCCCCGTGTCAATGACAGCGGGTATCTTTCTCCCATTACACATAACATCCTGGACGACAAGTTTCGTTACGTCAATGCGGAGTAACGGAAAACTTAATCCGCTCTCTTCCCTTAGGAGGCCGAGGAACGTGGGGTTGGTCTTTTGAGTATCTCTCCATGCACCGATGGTTTCATCCATTCCCGTTTCCTTGCCGATTTTCCATGGGAACCTGGCAATTTTGTTTTAGGTGCCCCGGCTGCCTGCACCTGAAACAAATGGGCTTACCATCGGGTGTCCAATTAGGCGTGGCCTTTGGATCTCTCCCTCTATTAATGTTTCTCCCTTGGTTCAAATTATCTCTTTTCCGCATTAAGTCTTCGAACATCTTTTCGATTTTCTCCAACCTCGTAGCTACGGACGCATCTTGCTGCCCCGCTGGCTGCTATGGGTTCTTTCCTCCCTTCCCATCACTCCCATCGCCCACTCGTCTTGCTTCCCTCGATCGGTCATCTCCTGGAAGCGTTTTACTTCTTGGAGAAACTCATTGCAGTTGGTGGGCTTTAAACTCCATAGTTTTTCTAGGACACTAGGACGCAAACCCTGCCAGAGACGTACGCTAGCTTCGTGGCCTCAGCCATATGCGGATCTACCCTACGGCATAGATCGAGGCACATCGTAGTAGTATTCTAGGGTCGATTCTTCAATTCCCTGCTTCCTCCCGCGCAGTTTAACCTCGTTATGTTGCACATAGTTTACGGGCGTAAACTGTGTCAGCAGCGCTGATTTTACTCCTTCCACCACCGGGGGCCTTGTGCGTCTGACCACGCAGCGGGAAGGTTGCCTGATGCCTCCATGCATGCATACCATTTACCCGCAGCCCCTTCTAACGACAGCTCGATGTGGTCCCTGAGCTCGTTTTCACCCCACCACCGGTTGTATCTCCCCACCTTTTCGTAGCGATGGATCCAACTTACTACGTCTTCCCCATCCCGCCCGGTGAATGTGGGGGAGTCTGGAAATTTAATCTGGGCCGCCATCCCTACGGGATTAAGGGGTGCGACTACCCCAGCTACAACAGAATTTCTGGCGGCCCTGCTGCGTAGCAATCGAGCGCTTACCACCGAGGATCTGCGCCGAAAAGCCTCAAAATCCCACTCTAACCCACCTTCACTGCTTTCCGAATTGGAGCTGTCCTCGCCGTCAGCCCACGCTACAGTTTCTTCCTCGCTAATACTAGCCTGGTGTTGTCCCAAATTACTTTCCCTTGCTATAACCCTGATCGGTCTTCTCTCTCGGATAATCCTCCCGGCTCCCCTACAACGTCGTCCAAACGACTGAGGGTTCCGCTGTCACTGCCTACGATTGCCTGATCACTCCTTGGCGTAAATCGCCCAAACTCGTCTCGAGGGCGCTGTCTTCCCCTGCCTCTTCCAGCACCCCCACTCATCTACCGCCTTCTGCACAAAACTCCTACTCCCCCACCAACGATCGACCGTCGTTACCTGACGGATGACACACCGTCTACCCCCGATCCCTAGATCGTCGCCCACGACAACCTGCCGCTTCCCGACGAACCCCCCGTCGTCCTCGATTTTTCAATCGTTACCGGCGGTGATCTACCGCCTTGCAGCGCACCACGGTCCGCCTCTACGCCCCCTTAATCACCACTAGGTCACACCTACCTCCCCAGAAATTCTTATGGCCGTCCCCGCGCTATCGCACCTAATCGCCCGTCACACGGCCGGTGCTGATGGCTTCGTACCCCAACAGTTTAAGGCACGTAGGCCGGTTGGGTCGACGACTCTCGGAAGCCCCTAACAGCCCCCGCCTCCGCACAACTAGAGCACAATAGAATGAAACAGCGCAAAGACTTTTACCACAAGTTCTGCATCTCCACCATGTAGCACGGAGGAATAACGCTGAGACTCAAGTAGCGATTAAGATTGTATTCACTGTCGATGCGCTCACACACACACAGTACTAACAAACAGTTACAACTAGACTGGGGGGACAGCAAGGGACACACACAAATATTTATGCACTAACGTAGACAGCAGCTACCGGGAGAAATATCTGCTGACAAGACTGCCGGACATCTCGGGTAGAGTTGCGGTCAATAGCCGATACAGAAGCGCCGGACGTGACAACTAGTCCATGGGGCCTCAAATAACCGCGACAATATACTTGTATTCAATGTGAATACACTGTTATACCATGAGTTTTTACTTCTATATGTAAACTGCATGGAATATACTTTTACTCAATGTGAATACACTGTTATACCATGAGTTTTTACTTCTATACGTAAACTGCATGGAATATACTTGTATTCAATGTGAATACACTGTTATACCATGAGTTTTTACTTCTATATGTAAACTGCATTGAATATACTTGTATTCAATGTGAATACACTGTTATACCATGAGTTTTTACTTCTATATGTAAACAGCATCAAATATACTTGTTTTCTATGTGAATACACTGTTATACCATGAGTTTTTACTTCTATACGTAAATTGCAAGGAATATACAGTAATCATCATTCACTTTGAACGCTTGTGCATTTTACCATAAGCGCCCGTGTTAAAAGCGCACGACTCCGACCCGCTTATTCTGGTCAAACGTATAAGCTATTTCTTATACATTTATGTCGCTTAATAGCTAAAAATATTTTCTATTTATTGGTGAGATTGAAAAATTTTTCTGATTGCTGGTTTTCCCATCAAAGTAAAACCCAGCTATCTTTGAACATAGTGTTTCTTACATGTTAGCTTATGGAGAAAGGGTGTTTTTATTTCTTTAATTGTACACAAACAGCTTGAACCATTTGCATGCCGTTTGTTGGCATTGATGCGGATTTCATTCCTATTTAGATGCTAGAAATCCCCTGGTTCTAACTTATGAAATGAATTCCCTGAATTAATTTTTTGTCGACACATGTGTAATTTTAAGCGAATCGGCGCGGTGTCCCCCTCTGGCATACTCCCAGTACCACCCTCTACTTTGTACTTACAAACGCGCTGAACAAAGGTTCGGCGGGTGGTACTGGGAGTATGCCGGAGGGGGACACCGCGCCGATTCGCTTAAAATTACACGTGTGTCGACAAAAATTAATTCAGGGAATTCATTTCATAAGTTAGAACCAGGGAGTTTCTAGCATCTACAGAAGAATGAAATCCATATCATTTGCCAACAAACGGCATGCAAATGGTTCAAGCGTTTGTGTACAATTAAATAAATAAAAACGCCCTTTCTCCATAAGCTAACATGTAAGAAACACCATGTTCAATAAGATAGCTGGGTTTTACTTTGACGGAAAAACCAGCAATCGAAAAATTTTTTCAATCTCACCGCTAAATAGAAAATTGTCTTAGCTATTAAGCGATATAAATGTATAAAAAAAAGCTTATATGTTAGACTAGAATAAGTGGGTCGGAGTCATGCGCATTTAACACGGGCGCTTATGGTAAAACAACAAAGCGTTCAAAGTGAATGATGATTACTGTACTTGTATTCAATGTGAATACACTGTTATACCATTAGTTTTTACTTCTATATGTAAACTGCATGGAATATACTTGTATTCAATGTGAATACACTGTTATACCATGAGTTTTTACTTCTATATGTAAACTGCATTGAATATACTTGTATTCAATGTGAATACACTGTTATACCATGAGTTTTTACTTCTATATGTAAACAGCATCAAATATACTTGTTTTCTATGTGAATACACTTCTATACCATGTGTTTTTACTTCTATATGTAAACAGCATCAAATATACTTGTATTCAATTTGAATAAACTGTTATACCATGAGTTTTTACTTCTATATGTAAACAGCATCAAATATACTTGTATTCAATGTGAATACACTGTTATACCATGAGTTTTTACTTCTATACGTAAATTGCAAGGAATATACTTGTATTCAATGTGAATACACTGTTATACCATTAGTTTTTACTTCTATATGTAAACTGCATGGAATATACTTGTATTCAATGTGAATACACTGTTATACCATGAGTTTTTACTTCTATATGTAAACAGCATCAAATATTCTTGTATTCAATGTTAATACACTGTTATACCATGAGTTTTTACTTCTATACGTAAATTGCAAGGAATATACTTGTATTCAATGTGAATACACTGTTATACGATGAGTTTTTACTTCTATATGTAAACTGCATGGAATATACTTGTATTCAATGTGAATACACTGTTATACCATGAGTTTTTACTTTTATATGTATACTGCATCAAATATACTTGTATTCAATGTGAATACACAGTTATACCATGAGTTTTTACTTCTATATGTAAACAGCATCAAATATACTTGTATTCAATGTGAATACACTGTTATACCATGAGTTTTTACTTCTATACGTAAACTGCATAGAATATACTTGTATTCAATGTGAATACACTGTTATACCATGAGTTTTTACTTCTATATGTAAACTGCATGGAATATACTTGTATTCAATGTGAATACACTGTTATACCATGAGTTTTTACTTCTATATGTAAACTGCATGGAATATACTTGTATTCAATGTGAATACACTGTTATACCATGAGTTTTTACTTCTATATGTAAACTGCATGGAATATACTTGTATTCAATGTGAATACACTGTTATACGATGAGTTTTTACTTCTACATGTAAACTGCATGGAATATACTTGTATTCAATGTGAATACACTGTTATACCATGAGTTTTTACTTTTATATGTATACTGCATCAAATATACTTGTATTCAATGTGAATACACAGTTATACCATGAGTTTTTACTTCTATATGTAAACAGCATCAAATATACTTGTATTCAATGTGAATACACTGTTATACCATGAGTTTTTACTTCTATACGTAAACTGCATAGAATATACTTGTATTCAATGTGAATACACTGTTATACCATGAGTTTTTACTTCTATATGTAAACTGCATGGAATATACTTGTATTCAATGTGAATACACTGTTATACCATGAGTTTTTACTTCTATATGTAAACTGCATGGAATATACTTGTATTCAATGTGAATACACTGTTATACCATGAGTTTTTACTTCTATACGTAAACTGCATAGAATATACTTGTATTCAATGTGAATACACTGTTATACCATGAGTTTTTACTTCTATATGTAAACTGCATGGAATATACTTGTATTCAATGTGAATACACTGTTATACCATGAGTTTTTACTTCTATATGTAAACTGCATCGAATATACTTGTATTCAATGTGAATACACTGTTATACCATGAGTTTTTACTTCTATATGTAAACTGCATGGAATATACTTGTATTCAATGTGAATACACTGTTATACGATGAGTTTTTACTTCTATATGTAAACTGCATGGAATATACTTGTATTCAATGTGAATACACTGTTATACCATGAGTTTTTACTTTTATATGTATACTGCATCAAATATACTTGTATTCAATGTGAATACACAGTTATACCATGAGTTTTTACTTCTATATGTAAACAGCATCAAATATACTTGTATTCAATGTGAATACACTGTTATACCATGAGTTTTTACTTCTATACGTAAACTGCATAGAATATACTTGTATTCAATGTGAATACACTGTTATACCATGAGTTTTTACTTCTATATGTAAACTGCATGGAATATACTTGTATTCAATGTGAATACACTGTTATACCATGAGTTTTTACTTCTATATGTAAACTGCATGGAATATACTTGTATTCAATGTGAATACACTGTTATACCATGAGTTTTTACTTCTATATGTAAACTGCATGGAATATACTTGTATTCAATGTGAATACACTGTTATACCATGAGTTTTTACTTCTATATGTAAACAGAATCCAATATACTTGTTTTCTATGTGAATACACTTCTATACCATGTGTTTTTACTTCTATATGTAAACAGCATCAAATATACTTGTATTCAATTTGAATACACTGTTATACCATGAGTTTTTACTTCTATATTTAAACAGCATCAAATATACTTGTATTCAATGTGAATACACTGTTATACCATGAGTTTTTACTTCTATACGTAAACTGCATGGAATATACTTGTATTCAATGTGAATAAACTGTTATACCATGAGTTTTTACTTCTATATGTAAACTGCATGGAATATACTTTTACTCAATGTGAATACACTGTTATACCATGAGTTTTTACTTCTATACGTAAACTGCATGGAATATACTTGTATTCAATGTGAATACACTGTTATACCATGAGTTTTTACTTCTATATGTAAACTGCATTGAATATACTTGTATTCAATGTGAATACACTTTTATACCATGAGTTTTTACTTCTATATGTAAACAGCATCAAATATACTTGTTTTCTATGTGAATACACTTCTATACCATGTGTTTTTACTTCTATATGTAAACAGCATCAAATATACTTGTATTCAATTTGAATACACTGTTATACCATGAGTTTTTACTTCTATATTTAAACAGCATCAAATATACTTGTATTCAATGTGAATACACTGTTATACCATGAGTTTTTACTTCTATACGTAAACTGCATGGAATATACTTGTATTCAATGTGAATACACTGTTATACCATGAGTTTTTACTTTTATATGTATACTGCATCAAATATACTTGTATTCAATGTGAATACACAGTTATACCATGAGTTTTTACTTCTATATGTAAACAGCATCAAATATACTTGTATTCAATGTGAATACACTGTTATACCATGAGTTTTTACTTCTATACGTAAACTGCATAGAATATACTTGTATTCAATGTGAATACACTGTTATATCATGAGTTTTTACTTCTATATGTAAACTGCATGGAATATACTTGTATTCAATGTGAATACACTGTTATACCATGAGTTTTTACTTCTATATGTAAACTGCATGGAATATACTTGTATTCAATTTGAATACACTGTTATACCATGAGTTTTTAGTTCTATATGTAAACTGCATGGAATATACTTGTATTCAATGTGAATACACTGTTATACCATGAGTTTTTACTTCTATATGTAAACAGCATCAAATATACTTGTTTTCTATGTGAATACACTTCTATACCATGTGTTTTTACTTCTATATGTAAACAGCATCAAATATACTTGTATTCAATTTGAATACACTGTTATACCATGAGTTTTTACTTCTATATTTAAACAGCATCAAATATACTTGTATTCAATGTGAATACACTGTTATACCATGAGTTTTTACTTCTATACGTAAACTGCATGGAATATACTTGTATTCAATGTGAATACACTGTTATACCATGAGTTTTTACTTCTATATGTAAACTGCATTGAATATACTTGTATTCAATGTGAATACACTGTTATACCATGAGTTTTTACTTCTATATGTAAACAGCATCAAATATACTTGTTTTCTATGTGAATACACTTCTATACCATGTGTTTTTACTTCTATATGTAAACAGCATCAAATATACTTGTATTCAATTTGAATAAACTGTTATACCATGAGTTTTTACTTCTATATGTAAACAGCATCAAATATACTTGTATTCAATGTGAATACACTGTTATACCATGAGTTTTTACTTCTATACGTAAACTGCATAGAATATACTTGTATTCAATGTGAATACACTGTTATACCATGAGTTTTTACTTCTATATGTAAACTGCATGGAATATACTTGTATTCAATGTGAATACACTGTTATACCATGAGTTTTTACTTCTATATGTAAACTGCATGGAATATACTTGTATTCAATTTGAATACACTGTTATACCATGAGTTTTTAGTTCTATATGTAAACTGCATGGAATATACTTGTATTCAATGTGAATACACTGTTATACCATGAGTTTTTACTTCTATATGTAAACAGCATCAAATATACTTGTTTTCTATGTGAATACACTTCTATACCATGTGTTTTTACTTCTATATGTAAACAGCATCAAATATACTTGTATTCAATTTGAATACACTGTTATACCATGAGTTTTTACTTCTATATTTAAACAGCATCAAATATACTTGTATTCAATGTGAATACACTGTTATACCATGAGTTTTTACTTCTATACGTAAACTGCATGGAATATACTTGTATTCAATGTGAATACACTGTTATACCATGAGTTTTTACTTCTATATGTAATACTGCATTGAATATACTTGTATTCAATGTGAATACACTGTTATACCATGAGTTTTTACTTCTATATGTAAATAGCATCAAATATTCTTGTTTTCTATGTGAATACACTTCTATACCATGTGTTTTTACTTCTATATGTAAACAGCATCAAATATACTTGTATTCAATTTGAATAAACTGTTATACCATGAGTTTTTACTTCTATATGTAAACAGCATCAAATATACTTGTATTCAATGTGAATACACTGTTATACCATGAGTTTTTACTTCTAAGAATACACTAACCATGAGTTTTACTATATAAACATAAAATACCGTAAACTGCATGGAATATACTTTACTCAATGTGAATACACTGACTTAAATACCTCCATGAGTTTTTACTTCTATATGTAAACTGCAGGAATATACTTGTATTCAATATGAATACACTGTTATACCATGAGTTTTTACTTCTATATGTAAACTGCATTGAATATACTTGTATTCAATGTGAATACACTGTTATACCATGAGTTTTTACTTCTATATGTAAACTGCATGGAATATACTTGTATTCAATGTGAACACACTGTTATACCATGAGTTTTTACTTCTATATGTAAACAGCATCAAATATACTTGTATTTAATGTGAATACACTGTTATACCATGAGTTTTTACTTCTATACGTAAATTGCAAGGAATATACTTGTATTCAATGTGAATACACTGTTATACCATTAGTTTTTACTTCTATATGTAAACTGCATGGAATATACTTGTATTCAATGTGAATACACTGTTATACCATGAGTTTTTACTTCTATATGTAAACAGCATCAAATATACTTGTATTCAATGTGAATACACTGTTATACCATGAGTTTTTACTTCTATACGTAAATTGCAAGGAATATACTTGTATTCAATGTGAATACACTGTTATAACATGAGTTTTTACTTCTATATGTAAACTGCATGGAATATACTTGTATTCAATGCAATGTGAATACACTGTTATACCATGAGTTTTTACTTCTATATGTAAACTGCATGGAATATACTTGTATTCAATGCGAATACACTGTTATACCATGAGTTTTTACTTCTATATGTAAACTGCATGGAATATACTTGTATTCAATGTGAATACACTGTTATACCATGAGTTTTTACTTCTATATGTAAACAGCATCAAATATACTTGTTTTCTATGTGAATACACTTCTATACCATGTGTTTTTACTTCTATATGTAAACAGCATCAAATATACTTGTATTCAATTTGAATACACTGTTATACCATGAGTTTTTACTTCTATATTTAAACAGCATCAAATATACTTGTATTCAATGTGAATACACTGTTATACCATGAGTTTTTACTTCTATACGTAAACTGCATGGAATATACTTGTATTCAATGTGAATACACTGTTATACCATGAGTTTTTACTTCTATATGTAAACTGCATGGAATATACTTTTACTCAATGTGAATACACTGTTATACCATGAGTTTTTACTTCTATACGTAAACTGCATGGAATATACTTGTATTCAATGTGAATACACTGTTATACCATGAGTTTTTACTTCTATATGTAAACTGCATTGAATATACTTGTATTCAATGTGAATACACTGTTATACCATGAGTTTTTACTTCTATATGTAAACAGCATCAAATATACTTGTTTTCTATGTGAATACACTGTATGAGTTTTTACTTCTATATGTAAACTGCATGGAATATACTTGTATTCAATGTGAATACACTGTTATACCATGAGTTTTTACTTTTCAATGGTGGTTACATCTTTTGAAAAGTATACTTTTCTATTACGTTCACTAACGTAATCATGTGATTATAATGCTTTATAATCACGCCTTGTAACTATTTCTCTATCAGATAAATAGGTTCCAAGCGGTTAGTTCGCGCCCCGAACACCCTGGGTAGTTCGCGCACCGAACACCTTTTCCCTAGCAAATGGATGGCCAATTAAGCACGTGAAGCGGGTTTTTTGTTCCCTAATAGTAAGCCTTAGATACGTAATTGGGTGGGTGGGAGGAAATTACGTGTTTTCTGAGCTAGGCTTCGCTTGTGAATGTTCGTCTGTAGCAGTGTCTGTACACTGCTGCCAGATAATCAAATACTTCGTAATGATTATCGAATGGTTTACGAACCATTCACTCCATAGAAAAGTGTTAACTTCTATATGTAAACTGCATGGAATATACTTGTATTCAATGTGAATACACTGTTATACCATGAGTTTTTACTTCTATATGTAAACTGCATGGAATATACTTGTATTCAATGTGAATACACTGTTATACCATGAGTTTTTACTTCTATATGTAAACTGCATGGAATATTCTTGTATTCAATGTGAATACACTGTTATACCATGAGTTTTTACTTCTATATGTAAACTGCGTGGAATATACTTGTATTCAATGTGAATACAATGTTATACCATGAGTTTTTACTTCTATATGTAAACTGCATCAAATATACTTGTATTCAATGTGAATACACTGTTATACCATGAGTTTTTACTTCTATATGTAAACTGCATGAAATATACTTGTATTCAATGTAAATACACTGCTAAACCATGAGTTTTTACTTCTATATGTAAACTGCATGGAATATACTTGTATTCAATGTGAATACACTGTTATACCATGAGTTTTTAGTTCTATATGTAAACTGCATGGAATATACTTGTATTCAATGTGAATACACTGTTATACCATGAGTTTTTACTTCTATATGTAAACTGCATGGAATATACTTGTATTCAATGTGAATACACTGTTATACTATGAGTTTTTACTTCTACATGTAAACAGCATCAAATATACTTGTATTCAATGTGAATACACTGTTATACTATGAGTTTTTAGTTCTATATGTAAACTGCATGGAATATACTTGTATTCAATGTGAATACACTGTTATACCATGAGTTTTTAGTTCTATATGTAAACAGCATCAAATATACTTGTATTCAATGTGAATACACTGTTATACCATGAGTTTTTAGTTCTATATGTAAACTGCATCAAATATACTTGTATTCAATGTGAATATGCTGTTATACCATGAGTTTTTACTTCTATATGTAAACTGCATGGAATATACTTGTATTCAATGTGAATACACTGTTATACCATGAGTTTTTACTTCTATATGTAAACTGCATGGAATATACTTGTATTCAATGTGAATACACTGTTATACCATGAGTTTTTAGTTCTATATGTAAACAGCATCAAATATATTTGTATTCAATGTGAATACACTGTTATACCATGAGTTTTTACTTCTATATGTAAACTGCATGGAATATACTTGTATTCAATGTGAATACACTGTTATACCATGAGTTTTTAGTTCTATATGTAAACTGCATGGAATATACTTGTATTCAATGTGAATACACTGTTATACCATGAGTTTTTACTTCTATATGTAAACTGCATGGAATATACTTGTATTCAATGTGAATACACTGTTATACCATGAGTTTTTAGTTCTATATGTAAACTGCATGGATTATACTTGTAGTCAATGTGAATACACTGTTATACCATGGGTTTTTACTTCTATATGTAAACTGCATGGAATATACTTGTATTTAATGTGAATACACTGTTATACCATGAGTTTTTACTTCTATATGTAAACTGCATGGAATATACTTGTATTCAATGTGAATACACTGTTATACCATGAGTTTTTACTTCTATATGTAAACTGCATGGAATATACTTGTATTCAATGTGAATACACTGTTATACCATGAGTTTTTACTTCTATATGTAAACTGCATGGAATATACTTGTATTCAATGTGAATACACTGTTATACCATGGGTTTTTACTTCTATATGTATACTGCATCAAATATACTTGTATTTAATGTGAATACACTGTTATTCCATGAGTTTTTACTTCTATATGTAAACTGCATCAAATATAGGGGAGAACGGGGCAGTTAGGGTAGTGTATATGTTGGCACTATCGATATTGAGATATGTTTTAATGAAACCTAAGTATAGGAAAAATTCACGCTTACGCAACCCGAAAATCTCCATCGTTTAAAAAAAAAATCATTAAAAAAGTCCTAAGGGTTCAGTAATAAATGAAACAATAATTTTGGCGCCTTAAAATCGTGTCATCAGCTTTGACAGATTTTTTCAATTTACGGGTTTCAGAAATGAAATAAAACTTTCAACAAATAATATTCTTGAAGGAAATTCTTTCTTCTTTCAATCTGATATTTGAGTTTATTATTTCTCCTTAGAGGAGTTACTGTAAAATCAATTTGATTAACGACACCTATTCTTGAGGCAAAATGGCCTGGCAACGTTGGGGCAGTTTGCGGGTATAAAATCTCTGTCGTCTAATGTCAAAATGGTGAGTCTTAAAAAGTCTGTCAATTTTTGTTAAAGATGGTTAGGCATTACATTAGAAAAACTGAACGTTGTATGTATCCAGATGGTTACATTTTGAAAGCTGTTAAGAAAGTTGAGCAAACCAAGAAAACAACAACCCAACCATTCCAGTGCAAAATTTACCCAGACCCTCTTCCAGTGCTCAAAATTTACCCAGACCCTCTTCCAGTGCTCAAAATGGATTAACTGATTCTTGTTTCTGTATTATGTGTCAAGAGAGTTTCTCTGAAAGCAGGCCCGGTGAAAAATGGGTGCAATGTGTGAAATGTTTGTTGTGGGCCCACGAAAACTGTGTGACCAAGAGTAAGCGGTTTTTATGTTTCGATTGTTCTTAGTTTTGTTGATGAATGGCCAATTTAATTTGTGATTTTCAATATACTGATGTATCGTTAACATTTCCACAAAGAATATACTTTTGAATCTTAACTTTCTTTATTTATTTATAAGTTTTACTGATGTACCGTCCCTTGGACTGTTAGTCCATAAGAATAACATGGGCTTTTATGCCCCCATACATGGAGCGAAGTGCCCCTTCAACGGGGCATCTCGTCTTTTAATTTTGATGTTTTCAAATTCACTTTTTGGCCTAATAAAGGTGAGTTTCTGTAAATTAAAAATTCGAGGCATATAGCTCATTCTCCTCTCTTTCTTTTAAGATAATCGGGAGTTTCGAAAGTTTATTTTTAAAGGTATGGTGGCCAAAAAACAAAAAATCGCGTCAACTAGTACAACTCTCCCCTACTTGTATTCAATGTGAATACACTGTTATACCATGAGTTTTTACTTCTATATGTAAACTGAATGGAATATACTTGTATTCAATGTGAATACACTGTTATACCATGAGTTTTTACTTCTATATGTAAACTGCATGGAATATACTTGTATTCAATGTGAATACACTGTTATACCATGAGTTTTTACTTCTATATGTAAACTGCATGGAATATACTTGTATTCAATGTGAATACACTGTTATACCATGAGTTTTTACTTCTATATGTAAACTGCATCAAATATACTTGTATTCAATGTGAATACACTGTTATACCATGAGTTTTTACTTCTATATGTAAACTGCATGGAATATACTTGTATTCAATGTGAATACACTGTTATACCATGAGTTTTTACTTCTATATGTAAACTGCATGGAATATACTTGTATTCAATGTGAATACACTGTTATACCATGAGTTTTTACTTCTATATGTAAACTGCATGGAATATACTTGTATTCAATGTGAATACACTGTTATACCATGAGTTTTTACTTCTATATGTAAACAGCATCAAATATACTTGTATTCAATGTGAATACACTGTTATACCATGAGTTTTTACTTCTATATGTAAACTGCATGGAATATACTTGTATTCAATGTGAATACACTGTTATACCATGAGTTTTTACTTCTATATGTAAACTGCATGGAATATACTTGTATTCAATGTGAATACACTGTTATACCTATGAGTTTTTACTTCTATATGTAAACTGCATGGAATATACTTGTATTCAATGTGAATACACTGTTATACCATGAGTTTTTACTTCTATATGTAAACTGCATGGAATATACTTGTATTCAATGTGAATACACTGTTATACCATGAGTTTTTACTTCTATATGTAAACTGCATGGAATATACTTGTATTCAATGTGAATACACTGTTATACCATGAGTTTTTACTTCTATATGTAAACTGCATGGAATATACTTGTATTCAATGTGAATACACTGTTATACCATGAGTTTTTACTTCTATATGTAAACTGCATGGAATATACTTGTATTCAATGTGAATACACTGTTATACCATGAGTTTTTACTTCTATATGTAAACTGCATCAAATATACTTGTATTCAATGTGAATACACTGTTATACCATGAGTTTTTACTTCTATATGTAAACAGCATCAAATATACTTGTATTCAATGTGAATACACTGTTATACCATGAGTTTTTACTTCTATATGTAAACTGCATGGAATATACTTGTATTCAATGTGAATACACTGTTATACCATGAGTTTTTACTTCTATATGTAAACTGCATCAAATATACTTGTATTCAATGTGAATACACTGTTATACCATGAGTTTTTACTTCTATATGTAAACTGCATGGAATATACTTGTATTCAATGTGAATACACTGTTATACCATGAGTTTTTACTTCTATATGTAAACTGCATGGAATATACTTGTATTCAATGTGAATACACTGTTATACCATGAGTTTTTACTTCTATATGTAAACTGCATGGAATATACTTGTATTCAATGTGAATACACTGTTATACCATGAGTTTTTACTTCTATATGTAAACAGCATCAAATATACTTGTATTCAATGTGAATACACTGTTATACCATGAGTTTTTACTTCTATATGTAAACTGCATGGAATATACTTGTATTCAATGTGAATACACTGTTATACCATGAGTTTTTACTTCTATATGTAAACTGCATGGAATATACTTGTATTCAATGTGAATACACTGTTATACCATGAGTTTTTACTTCTATATGTAAACTGCATAGAATATACTTGTATTCAATGTGAATACACTGTTATACCATGAGTTTTTACTTCTATATGTAAACTGCATGGAATATACTTGTATTCAATGTGAATACACTGTTATACCATGAGTTTTTACTTCTATATGTAAACTGCATGGAATATACTTGTATTCAATGTGAATACACTGTTATACCATGAGTTTTTACTTCTATATGTAAACTGCATGGAATATACTTGTATTCAATGTGAATACACTGTTATACCATGAGTTTTTACTTCTATATGTAAACTGCATGGAATATACTTGTATTCAATGTGAATACACTGTTATACCATGAGTTTTTACTTCTATATGTAAACAGCATCAAATATACTTGTATTCAATGTGAATACACTGTTATACCATGAGTTTTTACTTCTATATGTAAACTGCATGGAATATACTTGTATTCAATGTGAATACACTGTTATACCATGAGTTTTTACTTCTATATGTAAACTGCATGGAATATACTTGTATTCAATGTGAATACACTGTTATACCATGAGTTTTTACTTCTATATGTAAAAAGCTGCATGGAATATACTTGTATTCAATGTGAATACACTGTTATACCATGAGTTTTTACTTCTATATGTAAACTGCATGGAATATACTTGTATTCAATGTGAATACACTGTTATACCATGAGTTTTTACTTCTATATGTAAACTGCATGGAATATACTTGTATTCAATGTGAATACACTGTTATACCATGAGTTTTTACTTCTATATGTAAACAGCATAAATACTTGTATTCAAGTACTTTAACCATGAGTTTTTACTTCTATATGTAAACTGCATGGAATATACTTGTATTCAATGTGAATACACTGTTATACCATGAGTTTTTACTTCTATATGTAAACTGCATGGAATATACTTGTATTCAATGTGAATACACTGTTATACCATGAGTTTTTACTTCTATATGTAAACTGCATGGAATATACTTGTATTCAATGTGAATACACTGTTATACCATGGGTTTTTACTTCTATATGTAAACTGCATGGAATATACTTGTATTCAATGTGAATACACTGTTATACCATGAGTTTTTACTTCTATATGTAAACTGCATGGAATATACTTGTATTCAATGTGAATACACTGTTATACCATGAGTTTTTACTTCTATATGTAAACTGCATGGAATATACTTGTATTCAATGTGAATACACTGTTATACCATGAGTTTTTACTTCTATATGTAAACTGCATGGAATATACTTGTATTCAATGTGAATACACTGTTATACCATGAGTTTTTACTTCTATATGTAAACTGCATGGAATATACTTGTATTCAATGTGAATACACTGTTATACCATGAGTTTTTACTTCTATATGTAAACTGCATGGAATATACTTGTATTCAATGTGAATACACTGTTATACCATGAGTTTTTACTTCTATATGTAAACTGCATGGAATATACTTGTATTCAATGTGAATACACTGTTATACCATGAGTTTTTACTTCTATATGTAAACTGCATGGAATATACTTGTATTCAATGTGAATACACTGTTATACCATGAGTTTTTACTTCTATATGTAAACTGCATGGAATATACTTGTATTCAATGTGAATACACTGTTATACCATGAGTATTTACTTCTTATATGTAAACTGCATGGAATATACTTGTATTCAATGTGAATACACTGTTATACCATGAGTTTTTACTTCTATATGTAAACTGTATGAAAGAAATATACTTGTATTCAATGTGAATACACTGTTATACCATGAGTTTTTACTTCTATATGTAAACTGCATGGAATATACTTGTATTCAATGTGAATACACTGTTATACCATGAGTTTTTACTTCTATATGTAAACTGCATGGAATATACTTGTATTCAATGTGAATACACTGTTATACCATGAGTTTTTTTCTTCTATATGTAAACTGCATGAAATATACTTGTATTCAATGTGAATACACTGTTATACCATGAGTTTTTACTTCTATATGTAAACTGCATGGAATATACTTGTATTCAATGTGAATACACTGTTATACCATGAGTTTTTACTTCTATATGTAAACTGCATGGAATATACTTGTATTCAATGTGAATACACTGTTATACCATGAGTTTTTATTTCTATATGTAAACTGCATGGAATATACTTGTATTCAATGTGAATACACTGTTATACCATGAGTTTTTACTTCTATATGTAAACTGCATGGAATATACTTGTATTCAATGTGAATACACTGTTATACCATGAGTTTTTACTTCTATATGTAAACTGCATGGAATATACTTGTATTCAATGTGAATACACTGTTATACCATGAGTTTTTACTTCTATATGTAAACTGCATGGAATATACTTGTATTCAATGTGAATACACTGTTATACCATGAGTTTTTACTTCTATATGTAAACTGCATGGAATATACTTGTATTCAATGTGAATACACTGTTATACCATGAGTTTTTACTTCTATATGTAAACTGCATGGAATATACTTGTATTCAATGTGAATACACTGTTATACCATGAGTTTTTACTTCTATATGTAAACTGCATGGAATATACTTGTATTCAATGTGAATACACTGTTATACCATGAGTTTTTACTTCTATATGTAAACTGCATGGAATATACTTGTATTCAATGTGAATACACTGTTATACCATGAGTTTTTACTTCTATATGTAAACTGCATGGAATATACTTGTATTCAATGTGAATACACTGTTATACCATGAGTTTTTACTTCTATATGTAAACTGCATGGAATATACTTGTATTCAATGTGAATACACTGTTATACCATGAGTTTTTACTTCTATATGTAAACTGCATGGAAATATACTTGTATTCAATGTGAATACACTGTTATACCATGAGTTTTTACTTCTATATGTAAACTGCATGGAATATACTTGTATTCAATGTGAATACACTGTTATACCATGAGTTTTTACTTCTATATGTAAACTGCATCAAATATACTTGTATTCAATGTGAATACACTGTTATACCATGAGTTTTTACTTCTATATGTAAACTGCATGGAATATACTTGTATTCAATGTGAATACACTGTTATACCATCGAGTGAGTTTTACTTCTATATGTAAACTGCATGAAATATACTTGTATTCAATGTGAATACACTGTTATACCATGAGTTTTTACTTCTATATGTAAACTGCATGAAATATACTTGTATTCAATGTGAATACACTGTTATACCATGAGTTTTTACTTCTATATGTAAACTGCATGGAATATACTTGTATTCAATGTGAATACACTGTTATACCATGAGTTTTTACTTCTATATGTAAACTGCATGGAATATACTTGTATTCAATGTGAATACACTGTTATACCATGAGTTTTACTACTTCTATATGTAAACTGCATCAAATATACTTGTATTCAATGTGAATACACTGTTATACCATGAGTGTTTTACTTCTATATGTAAACTGCATGGAATATACTTGTATTCAATGTGAATACACTGTTATACCATGAGTTTTTACTTCTATATGTAAACTGCATGGAATATACTTGTATTCAATGTGAATACACTGTTATACCATGAGTTTTTACTTCTATATGTAAACTGCATGGAATATACTTGTATTCAATGTGAATACACTGTTATACCATGAGTTTTTACTTCTATATGTAAACTGCATGGAATATACTTGTATTCAATGTGAATACACTGTTATACCATGAGTTTTTACTTCTATATGTAAACTGCATGGAATATACTTGTATTCAATGTGAATACACTGTTATACCATGAGTTTTTACTTCTATATGTAAACTGCATGGAATATACTTGTATTCAATGTGAATACACTGTTATACCATGAGTTTTTACTTCTATATGTAAACTGCATGGAAAATATACTTGTATTCAATGTGAATACACTGTTATACCATGAGTTTTTACTTCTATATGTAAACTGCATGAAATATACTTGTATTCAATGTGAATACACTGTTATACCATGAGTTTTTACTTCTATATGTAAACTGCATGGAATATACTTGTATTCAATGTGAATACACTGTTATACCATGAGTTTTTACTTCTATATGTAAACTGCATGGAATATACTTGTATTCAATGTGAATACACTGTTATACCATGAGTTTTTACTTCTATATGTAAACTGCATCAAATATACTTGTATTCAATGTGAATACACTGTTATACCATGAGTTTTTACTTCTATATGTAAACTGCATGGAATATACTTGTATTCAATGTGAATACACTGTTATACCATGAGTTTTTACTTCTATATGTAAACTGCATCAAATATACTTGTATTCAATGTGAATACACTGTTATACCATGAGTTTTACTATATTTAAAAGTTTACTTCTATATGTAAACTGCATGGAATATACTTGTATTCAATGTGAATACACTGTTATACCATGAGTTTTTACTTCTATATGTAAACTGCATGGAATATACTTGTATTCAATGTGAATACACTGTTATACCATGAGTTTTTACTTCTATATGTAAACTGCATGGAATATACTTGTATTCAATGTGAATACACTGTTATACCATGAGTTTTTACTTCTATATGTAAACTGCATCGAATATACTTGTATTCAATGTGAATACACTGTTATACCATGAGTTTTTACTTCTATATGTAAACTGCATGGAATATACTTGTATTCAATGTGAATACACTGTTATACCATGAGTTTTTACTTCTATATGTAAACTGCATGGAATATACTTGTATTCAATGTGAATACACTGTTATACCATGAGTTTTTACTTCTATATGTAAACTGCATGGAATATACTTGTATTCAATGTGAATACACTGTTATACCATGAGTTTTTACTTCTATATGTAAACAGCATCAAATATACTTGTATTCAATGTGAATACACTGTTATACCATGAGTTTTTACTTCTATATGTAAACTGCATGGAATATACTTGTATTCAATGTGAATACACTGTTATACCATGAGTTTTTACTTCTATATGTAAACTGCATGGAAATATACTTGTATTCAATGTGAATACACTGTTATACCATGAGTTTTTACTTCTATATGTAAACTGCATGGAATATACTTGTATTCAATGTGAATACACTGTTATACCATGAGTTTTTACTTCTATATGTAAACTGCATGGAATATACTTGTATTCAATGTGAATACACTGTTATACCATGAGTTTTTACTTCTATATGTAAACTGCATCAAATATACTTGTATTCAATGTGAATACACTGTTATACCATGAGTTTTTACTTCTATATGTAAACTGCATGGAATATACTTGTATTCAATGTGAATACACTGTTATACCATGAGTTTTTACTTCTATATGTAAACTGCATCGAATATACTTGTATTCAATGTGAATACACTGTTATACCATGAGTTTTTACTTCTATATGTAAACTGCATGGAATATACTTGTATTCAATGTGAATACACTGTTATACCATGAGTTTTTACTTCTATATGATAAGGAAAATATACTTGTATTCAATGTGAATACACTGTTATACCATGAGTTTTTACTTCTATATGTAAACTGCATGGAAATATACTTGTATTCAATGTGAATACACTGTTATACCATGAGTTTTTACTTCTATATGTAAACTGCATGGAATATACTTGTATTCAATGTGAATACACTGTTATACCATGAGTTTTTACTTCTATATGTAAACTGCATGGAATATACTTGTATTCAATGTGAATACACTGTTATACCATGAGTTTTTACTTCTATATGTAAACTGCATGGAATATACTTGTATTCAATGTGAATACACTGTTATACCATGAGTTTTTACTTCTATATGTAAACTGCATGAGAATATACTTGTATTCAATGTGAATACACTGTTATACCATGAGTTTTTACTTCTATATGTAAACTGCATGAAGAAAATTACTTGTATTCAATGTGAATACACTGTTATACCATGAGTTTTTACTTCTATATGTAAACTGCATGGAATATACTTGTATTCAATGTGAATACACTGTTATACCATGAGTTTTTACTTCTATATGTAAACTGCATGGAATATACTTGTATTCAATGTGAATACACTGTTATACCATGAGTTTTTACTTCTATATGTAAACTGCATGGAATATACTTGTATTCAATGTGAATACACTGTTATACCATGAGTGTTTTACTTCTATTAAATGTAAACTGCATGGAATATACTTGTATTCAATGTGAATACACTGTTATACCATGAGTTTTTACTTCTATATGTAAACTGCATGGAATATACTTGTATTCAATGTGAATACACTGTTATACCATGAGTTTTTACTTCTATATGTAAACTGCAGAATATACTTGTATTCAATGTGAATACACTGTTTATACCATGAGTTTTTACTTCTATATGTAAACTGCATGGAATATACTTGTATTCAATGTGAATACACTGTTATACCATGAGTTTTTACTTCTATATGTAAACGCATGGAATATACGTAAGAAACACAACCATACATACATAAATATACTTGTATTCAATGTGAATACACTGTTATACCATGAGTTTTATACTTCTATATGTAAACTGCATGGAATATACTTGTATTCAATGTGAATACACTGTTATACCATGAGTTTTTACTTCTATATGTAAACTGCATGGAATATACTTGTATTCAATGTGAATACACTGTTATACCATGAGTTTTTACTTCTATATGTAAACTGCATGGAATATACTTGTATTCAATGTGAATACACTGTTATACCATGAGTTTTTACTTCTATATGTAAACTGCATGGAATATACTTGTATTCAATGTGAATACACTGTTATACCATGAGTTTTTACTTCTATATGTAAACTGCATGGAATATACTTGTATTCAATGTGAATACACTGTTATACCATGAGTTTTTACTTCTATATGTAAACTGCATGGAATATACTTGTATTCAATGTGAATACACTGTTATACCATGAGTTTTTACTTCTATATGTAAACTGCATGGAATATACTTGTATTCAATGTGAATACACTGTTATACCATGAGTTTTTACTTCTATATGTAAACAGCATCAAATATACTTGTATTCAATGTGAATACACTGTTATACCATGAGTTTTTACTTCTATATGTAAACTGCATGGAATATACTTGTATTCAATGTGAATACACTGTTATACCATGAGTTTTTACTTCTATATGTAAACTGCATGAAATATACTTGTATTCAATGTGAATACACTGTTATACCATGAGTTTTTACTTCTATATGTAAACTGCATGGAATATACTTGTATTCAATGTGAATACACTGTTATACCATGAGTTTTTACTTCTATATGTAAACTGCATGGAATATACTTGTATTCAATGTGAATACACTGTTATACCATGAGTTTTTACTTCTATATGTAAACTGCATCAAATATACTTGTATTCAATGTGAATACACTGTTATACCATGAGTTTTTACTTCTATATGTAAACTGCATGGAATATACTTGTATTCAATGTGAATACACTGTTATACCATGAGTTTTTACTTCTATATGTAAACTGCATCAGAAATATACTTGTATTCAATGTGAATACACTGTTATACCATGAGTTTTTACTTCTATATGTAAACTGCATGGAATATACTTGTATTCAATGTGAATACACTGTTATACCATGAGTTTTTACTTCTATATGTAAACTGCATGGAATATACTTGTATTCAATGTGAATACACTGTTATACCATGAGTTTTTACTTCTATATGTAAACTGCATGGAATATACTTGTATTCAATGTGAATACACTGTTATACCATGAGTTTTTACTTCTATATGTAAACTGCATCGAATATACTTGTATTCAATGTGAATACACTGTTATACCATGAGTTTTTACTTCTATATGTAAACTGCATGGAATATACTTGTATTCAATGTGAATACACTGTTATACCATGAGTTTTTACTTCTATATGTAAACTGCATGGAATATACTTGTATTCAATGTGAATACACTGTTATACCATGAGTTTTTACTTCTATATGTAAACAGCATGGAATATACTTGTATTCAATGTGAATACACTGTTATACCATGAGTTTTTACTTCTATATGTAAACTGCATCAAATATACTTGTATTCAATGTGAATACACTGTTATACCATGAGTTTTTACTTCTATATGTAAACTGCATGGAATATACTTGTATTCAATGTGAATACACTGTTATACCATGAGTTTTTACTTCTATATGTAAACTGCATCAGGAATATACTTGTATTCAATGTGAATACACTGTTATACCATGAGTTTTTACTTCTATATGTAAACTGCATGGAATATACTTGTATTCAATGTGAATACACTGTTATACCATGAGTTTTTACTTCTATATGTAAACTGCATGGAATATACTTGTATTCAATGTGAATACACTGTTATACCATGAGTTTTTACTTCTATATGTAAACTGCATCGAATATACTTGTATTCAATGTGAATACACTGTTATACCATGAGTTTTTACTTCCATATATGTAAACTGCATGGAATATACTTGTATTCAATGTGAATACACTGTTATACCATGAGTTTTTACTTCTATATGTAAACTGCATGAAATATACTTGTATTCAATGTGAATACACTGTTATACCATGAGTTTTACTTACTTCTATATGTAAACTGCATGGAATATACTTGTATTCAATGTGAATACACTGTTATACCATGAGTTTTTACTTCTATATGTAAACTGCATGGAATATACTTGTATTCAATGTGAATACACTGTTATACCATGAGTTTTTACTTCTATATGTAAACTGCATGGAATATACTTGTATTCAATGTGAATACACTGTTATACCATGAGTTTTTACTTCTATATGTAAACTGCATGGAATATACTTGTATTCAATGTGAATACACTGTTATACCATGAGTTTTTACTTCTATATGTAAACTGCATGGAATATACTTGTATTCAATGTGAATACACTGTTATACCATGAGTTTTTACTTCTATATGTAAACTGCATGGAATATACTTGTATTCAATGTGAATACACTGTTATACCATGAGTTTTTACTTCTATATGTAAACTGCATGGAATATACTTGTATTCAATGTGAATACACTGTTATACCATGAGTTTTTACTTCTATATGTAAACTGCATGGAATATACTTGTATTCAATGTGAATACACTGTTATACCATGAGTTTTTACTTCTATATGTAAACTGCATGGAATATACTTGTATTCAATGTGAATACACTGTTATACCATGAGTTTTTACTTCTATATGTAAACTGCATGGAATATACTTGTATTCAATGTGAATACACTGTTATACCATGAGTTTTTACTTCTATATGTAAACAGCATCAAATATACTTGTATTCAATGTGAATACACTGTTATACCATGAGTTTTAACTTCTATATGTAAACTGCATGGAATATACTTGTATTCAATGTGAATACACTGTTATACCATGAGTTTTTACTTCTATATGTAAACTGCATCGAAATATACTTGTATTCAATGTGAATACACTGTTATACCATGAGTTTTTACTTCTATATGTAAACTGCATGGAATATACTTGTATTCAATGTGAATACACTGTTATACCATGAGTTTTTACTTCTATATGTAAACTGCATGGAATATACTTGTATTCAATGTGAATACACTGTTATACCATGAGTTTTTACTTCTATATGTAAACTGCATCAAATATACTTGTATTCAATGTGAATACACTGTTATACCATGAGTTTTTACTTCTATATGTAAACTGCATGGAATATACTTGTATTCAATGTGAATACACTGTTATACCATGAGTTTTTACTTCTATATGTAAACTGCATGAAATATACTTGTATTCAATGTGAATACACTGTTATACCATGAGTTTTTACTTCTATATGTAAACTGCATGGAATATACTTGTATTCAATGTGAATACACTGTTATACCATGAGTTTTTACTTCTATATGTAAACTGCATCAAATATACTTGTATTCAATGTGAATACACTGTTATACCATGAGTTTTTACTTCTATATGTAAACTGCATGAAATATACTTGTATTCAATGTGAATACACTGTTATACCATGAGTTTTTACTTCTATATGTAAACTGCATGGAATATACTTGTATTCAATGTGAATACACTGTTATACCATGAGTTTTTACTTCTATATGTAAACTGCATCGAATATACTTGTATTCAATGTGAATACACTGTTATACCATGAGTTTTACTTCTATATGTAAACTGCATGGAATATACTTGTATTCAATGTGAATACACTGTTATACCATGAGTTTTTACTTCTATATGTAAACTGCATCAAATATACTTGTATTCAATGTGAATACACTGTTATACCATGAGTTTTTACTTCTATATGTAAACTGCATGAAATATACTTGTATTCAATGTGAATACACTGTTATACCATGAGTTTTTACTTCTATATGTAAACTGCATGGAATATACTTGTATTCAATGTGAATACACTGTTATACCATGAGTTTTTACTTCTATATGTAAACTGCATGGAATATACTTGTATTCAATGTGAATACACTGTTATACCATGAGTTTTTACTTCTATATGTAAACTGCATGGAATATACTTGTATTCAATGTGAATACACTGTTATACCATGAGTTTTTACTTCTATATGTAAACTGCATCAAATATACTTGTATTCAATGTGAATACACTGTTATACCATGAGTTTTTACTTCTATATGTAAACTGCATGGAATATACTTGTATTCAATGTGAATACACTGTTATACCATGAGTTTTTACTTCTATATGTAAACTGCATGGAATATACTTGTATTCAATGTGAATACACTGTTATACCATGAGTTTTTACTTCTATATGTAAACTGCATCGAATATACTTGTATTCAATGTGAATACACTGTTATACCATGAGTTTTTACTTCTATATGTAAACTGCATGGAATATACTTGTATTCAATGTGAATACACTGTTATACCATGAGTTTTTACTTCTATATGTAAACTGCATGGAATATACTTGTATTCAATGTGAATACACTGTTATACCATGAGTTTTAACTTCTATATGTAAACTGCATGGAATATACTTGTATTCAATGTGAATACACTGTTATACCATGAGTTTTTACTTCTATATGTAAACTGCATGGAATATACTTGTATTCAATGTGAATACACTGTTATACCATGAGTTTTTACTTCTATATGTAAACTGCATGGAATATACTTGTATTCAATGTGAATACACTGTTATACCATGAGTTTTAACTTCTATATGTAAACTGCATCAAATATACTTGTATTCAATGTGAATACACTGTTATACCATGAGTTTTTACTTCTATATGTAAACTGCATCAAATATACTTGTATTCAATGTGAATACACTGTTATACCATGAGTTTTTACTTCTATATGTAAACTGCATGGAATATACTTGTATTCAATGTGAATACACTGTTATACCATGAGTTTTTACTTCTATATGTAAACTGCATCAAATATACTTGTATTCAATGTGAATACACTGTTATACCATGAGTTTTTACTTCTATATGCTAAACTAAGCATGGAATATACTTGTATTCAATGTGAATACACTGTTATACCATGAGTTTTTACTTCTATATGTAAACTGCATGGAATATACTTGTATTCAATGTGAATACACTGTTATACCATGAGTTTTTACTTCTATATGTAAACTGCATCAAATATACTTGTATTCAATGTGAATACACTGTTATACCATGAGTTTTTACTTCTATATGTAAACTGCATGGAATATACTTGTATTCAATGTGAATACACTGTTATACCATGAGTTTTTACTTCTATATGTAAACAGCATCAAATATACTTGTATTCAATGTGAATACACTGTTATACCATGAGTTTTTACTTCTATATATAAACTGCATGGAATATACTTGTATTCAATGTGAATACACTGTTATACCATGAGTTTTTACTTCTATATGTAAACTGCATGAAATATACTTGTATTCAATGTGAATACACTGTTATACCATGAGTTTTTACTTCTATATGTAAACTGCATGAAATATACTTGTATTCAATGTGAATACACTGTTATACCATGAGTTTTTACTTCTATATGTAAACTGCATCGAATATACTTGTATTCAATGTGAATACACTGTTATACCATGAGTTTTTACTTCTATATGTAAACTGCATGGAATATACTTGTATTCAATGTGAATACACTGTTATACCATGAGTTTTTACTTCTATATGTAAACTGCATGGAATATACTTGTATTCAATGTGAATACACTGTTATACCATGAGTTTTTACTTCTATATGTAAACTGCATGGAATATACTTGTATTCAATGTGAATACACTGTTATACCATGAGTTTTTACTTCTATATATAAACTGCATGGAATATACTTGTATTCAATGTGAATACACTGTTATACCATGAGTTTTTACTTCTATATGTAAACTGCATGGAATATACTTGTATTCAATGTGAATACACTGTTATACCATGAGTTTTTACTTCTATATGTAAACTGCATCGAATATACTTGTATTCAATGTGAATACACTGTTATACCATGAGTTTTTACTTCTATATATAAACTGCATGGAATATACTTGTATTCAATGTGAATACACTGTTATACCATGAGTTTTTACTTCTATATGTAAACTGCATGGAATATACTTGTATTCAATGTGAATACACTGTTATACCATGAGTTTTTACTTCTATATGTAAACTGCATGGAATATACTTGTATTCAATGTGAATACACTGTTATACCATGAGTTTTTACTTCTATATGTAAACTGCATCAAATATACTTGTATTCAATGTGAATACACTGTTATACCATGAGTTTTTACTTCTATATGTAAACTGCATGGAATATACTTGTATTCAATGTGAATACACTGTTATACCATGAGTTTTTACTTCTATATGTAAACTGCATCAAATATACTTGTATTCAATGTGAATACACTGTTATACCATGAGTTTTTACTTCTATATGTAAACTGCATGGAATATACTTGTATTCAATGTGAATACACTGTTATACCATGAGTTTTTACTTCTATATGTAAACAGCATCAAATATACTTGTATTCAATGTGAATACACTGTTATACCATGAGTTTTTACTTCTATATGTAAACTGCATGGAATATACTTGTATTCAATGTGAATACACTGTTATACCATGAGTTTTTACTTCTATATGTAAACTGCATGGAATATACTTGTATTCAATGTGAATACACTGTTATACCATGAGTTTTTACTTCTATATGTAAACTGCATGGAATATACTTGTATTCAATGTGAATACACTGTTATACCATGAGTTTTTACTTCTATATGTAAACTGCATGGAATATACTTGTATTCAATGTGAATACACTGTTATACCATGAGTTTTTACTTCTATATGTAAACTGCATGGAATATACTTGTATTCAATGTGAATACACTGTTATACCATGAGTTTTTACTTCTATATGATAAACTGCATGGAATATACTTGTATTCAATGTGAATACACTGTTATACCATGAGTTTTTACTTCTATATTATAAACTGCATCGAATATACTTGTATTCAATGTGAATACACTGTTATACCATGAGTTTTTACTTCTATATGTAAACTGCATCGAATATACTTGTATTCAATGTGAATACACTGTTATACCATGAGTTTTTACTTCTATATGTAAACTGCATGGAATATACTTGTATTCAATGTGAATACACTGTTATACCATGAGTTTTTACTTCTATATGTAAACTGCATGGAATATACTTGTATTCAATGTGAATACACTGTTATACCATGAGTTTTTACTTCTATATGTAAACTGCATCAAATATACTTGTATTCAATGTGAATACACTGTTATACCATGAGTTTTTACTTCTATATGTAAACTGCATGGAATATACTTGTATTCAATGTGAATACACTGTTATACCATGAGTTTTAACTTCTATATGTAAACTGCATGGAATATACTTGTATTCAATGTGAATACACTGTTATACCATGAGTTTTTACTTCTATATGTAAACTGCATGGAATATACTTGTATTCAATGTGAATACACTGTTATACCATGAGTTTTTACTTCTATATGTAAACTGCATGGAATATACTTGTATTCAATGTGAATACACTGTTATACCATGAGTTTTTACTTCTATATGTAAACTGCATGGAATATACTTGTATTCAATGTGAATACACTGTTATACCATGAGTTTTTACTTCTATATGTAAACTGCATGGAATATACTTGTATTCAATGTGAATACACTGTTATACCATGAGTTTTTACTTCTATATGTAAACTGCATGGAATATACTTGTATTCAATGTGAATACACTGTTATACCATGAGTTTTTACTTCTATATGTAAACTGCATCAAATATACTTGTATTCAATGTGAATACACTGTTATCAATCAGACCAAAATACCAGGACCACTGTTATACCAAAAATGTTTTAACGTGAATAACACTCGTACAACATGAGTACATCTGCTTAACATAAAGCATCTACAAGTTATATCAAGCATAAAACAATTTTTAATCACTTCTAAACATGTTTACGCATCTAGCTGACTACAACATGAATATACTTGTATTCAATGTGAATACTCTGTTATACCATGAGTTTTTACTTCTATATGTAAACTGCATGGAATATACTTGTATTCAATGTGAATACACTGTTATACCATGAGTTTTTACTTCTATATGTAAACTGCATGGAATATACTTGTATTCAATGTGAATACACTGTTATAACCATGAGTTTTTACTTCTATATGTAAACTGCATGGAATATACTTGTATTCAATGTGAATACACTGTTATACCATGAGTTTTTACTTCTATATGTAAACTGCATCAAATATACTTGTATTCAATGTGAATACACTGTTATACCATGAGTTTTTACTTCTATATGTAAACTGCATGGAATATACTTGTATTCAATGTGAATACACTGTTATACCATGAGTTTTTACTTCTATATGTAAACTGCATGGAATATACTTGTATTCAATGTGAATACACTGTTATACCATGAGTTTTTACTTCTATATGTAAACTGCATGGAATATACTTGTATTCAATGTGAATACACTGTTATACCATGAGTTTTTACTTCTATATGTAAAAACTGCATGGAATATACTTGTATTCAATGTGAATACACTGTTATACCATGAGTTTTTACTTCTATATGTAAACAGCATCAAATATACTTGTATTCAATGTGAATACACTGTTATACCATGAGTTTTTACTTCTATATGTTAACTGCATGGAATATACTTGTATTCAATGTGAATACACTGTTATACCATGAGTTTTTACTTCTATATGTAAACAGCATCAAATATACTTGTATTCAATGTGAATACACTGTTATACCATGAGTTTTTACTTCTATATGTAAACTGCATGGAATATACTTGTATTCAATGTGAATACACTGTTATACCATGAGTTTTTACTTCTATATGTAAACTGCATGGAATATACTTGTATTCAATGTGAATACACTGTTATACCATGAGTTTTTACTTCTATATGTAAACTGCATGGAATATACTTGTATTCAATGTGAATACACTGTTATACCATGAGTTTTTACTTCTATATGTAAACTGCATGGAATATACTTGTATTCAATGTGAATACACTGTTATACCATGAGTTTTTACTTCTATATGTAAACAGCATCAAATATACTTGTATTCAATGTGAATACACTGTTATACCATGAGTTTTTACTTCTATATGTAAACTGCATGGAATATACTTGTATTCAATGTGAATACACTGTTATACCATGAGTTTTTACTTCTATATGTAAACTGCATGGAATATACTTGTATTCAATGTGAATACACTGTTATACCATGAGTTTTTACTTCTATATGTAAACTGCATGGAATATACTTGTATTCAATGTGAATACA
>NW_025533314.1:0-47209 GCF_020631705.1 Daphnia magna | reverse complement strand
CAGGAAATTGTACCGATTGTACCAATAAATCAAAACAGCAACGATAGACAAGTGTTGAATTGAAAATGTTTCTAGTTGGTATCACAGGGTGAATATGAACAATTTACTGTTTACCTCTTTAGAACTCTTTAGAAATACAATTAAACATGTTTGAAGTTTCACCAATTTTGTGCTTTTGCCACAGATGTTTGTGGTTTATTTAACCTATTAACCCCGAAATTTGCTGAATTTTTATTGCTGAAAAGTTGATTCAATATGAGGCATACACTTATAAACATAACTTGACACTATTTAAGGGGTATTGCCAGTGGAAAATCTACAGCTGCAAATATTTTCAAGCATAACCAGATTCCAGTAATTGATGCAGATGTCTTTGCACGTCTTAGTAAAAATCAAAATCATACATTTAATTCAGCCATCAGTTTAAAATTTATCATGAATGTTCCTGTGCAATTTCTTTCTAGTTGTACAACCTGGACAGCAGGCTTGGAAGGAAATTTATGATGCTTTTGGAAATGAAGTTTTTTTTGAGGATGGTCAGTTAAACAGAGAGGCACTGGGCAAAATTATTTTTTCTGATATCAACAGAAGAAAGGTTCTAAACAAAATCACTCACCCTAAAATCCAGAGACTGATGTTTTGGGATGTTCTGAAATATTTCAAAAATGGCAAGTATCTATCTAAATTAGATATTTCCCTTCATTATCTGATCTATCTAAATATTGATCTAAGGTCACAAATTTGTTGCACTTGACATACCACTTCTGTTTGAAACTGGGACATTACTGCCATTTCTTCATAAGATCATAACAGTATCTTGGTGAATTCACTATACATATTTTAGCTTATGTACTTTTTCTTATAATGGCTTTATTATCATTATGTAAAGTGACGAAAAAATCCAGATGGAAAGATTAATGAAAAGGAATGGTTATAATGAAGAAGAGGCTAAGCAAAGAATTGTCTCACAGATGCCACTTTCCGAAAAATGCTATAGATCACATTTTGTGATCGACAATTCGGCCACTACTGACGAGACTAGAAAGCAAGTGGAAAAAATTGTGTCTCACCTTCAGGCTTCTAAGCATCACATTCAAGTTCGAATTTATTTGGGAATCTGCTTAACCATATTTTGCGGTCTATGCGGCCTATTTTCTTTCTTGGGGTACAAACTGTTCACCTACAGATCATAGTATATTGTAGAACAAATTGAATTAAAACTCTATAACAATATTTACTGAAAAGCTATTTCTTAATGCGTTCCATTTCTGTATTGCTAGCGATTTCCATAAAAAGGGGAAAAATATACAGCAAGTTCAGAATTTTAACTGGTCTTTCTATAAACATAAATTTGAAAATAACGATGGGTTCCAGCAGAACATTTTCGCAACATAAACCTGTTTGAGAAACTGAGTAAAAAAAAAACGGCAAAACAAACTAACTAACCATAAAAAAATGTACATCTTCCAGGATTTCGGTGTCCTCACGAGGAAGAAGGGTCAGTAGACACGGGGAATTATAAGTTATAAGAAGCATCAGAATGGCTACTTATCAACGAAACAAATCGGTTACGCCACAATGCGTAGACCTGAGCTCCGATGGCGCCAAGATACTTTGGGTCATGATTGGATAGGAAACAAGAGATCCTCCATTGGAAGCACTAAATGTCAATGCCGAATCCGAGAGATGTGGTCCTTGAAGCTGCAGTGCTGCTGCATTGATTGTAGGAGTCAACGTCACAGTGGCTGTAGCAGCTGAAAGCGCTGGATTTTGAGTTGCTAATGCAGTAGTCTGATTGATTGTGACTGGAGCAATGCCTAAAGTGGTGGCTATTGTTGTTGCCAATTGGGATGGTTGAGTCAGAGGGACTGAAGTAGCAAAGGTATAGAAGCAGTCAATGTTGGTCGTGACTGAGTGGTCACCAATGCCTGTGCAGTTTGAACCGATGATAGCGAACCCAATGGGCCTAATGCTGTTACGGAGGTCGTGACTGGAACCGTTACAGAGCTGGGCAAGGTTACGGTTGGCAAAGTTACAGTAGCTATACTGGTTGATGTCGAAAATTTCCCTTGAATTCGGAAATGGGCATTTTGCTCCAGCAAAAATTCGTTTGTCGCCAAAAGATCACCAACTTGTTTTTTCAAATCCTCAACTTTTTTCCTTAACAACAAGTTTTCCTCATGAAGAACACAAAATTCTAAATGGTTTGATCCACTGGTATGCATACAAAATGAATGGGATTTTGCATGAAAGCTTATTGGTTTACAGTGAGAACACAGGACAGTAGATGGGTTGGCAACCATCCTTTCTCCAATCCTGAAACCATATTCAAGCTTGTCCAGGTCCTCATTATGGCGTCTTTTGGCATCAGGAATGTCATATTCCTCTGTTTTATTTTGATAGCCTCTAGATTCAGACACATGGAGAAATTTGCATTTTTTCCCTCGTTGACACTCTCGCTTTAAGAAATCTTTACACAGTGGTACTTCCCTTTGAAAATACTCTCTTGGCTTCCATTGGAAATTATGAGCTCAGGGTTGGGTTTGGGAAGTTCCCCAGTGAGTTTGTAGTAGTCTTCATCTTGTCGTGATCGATGAACAAATTTGCAACTTAGCCTGGTACATACCGTATTCTGGAAATCATGGCAAAATACCATACCACCAGGTCGAAGTTGAATGATATCCTTGGGTTCTTCTTCACACCTAGGATGTTTGTATTTACAATGGTTGCCTCTGGTACACTAAAAACATTTAACAGTTTCTGAATAGATTTTAAAATAATCTTCAACAGCAAATTACCACATTCCGTAAAAAATCTCGGCAAACATCTTCGGGCATTATGACATTCTCCTGCTGAATGAGCTGGTTTGATGAGTTAATTACGTCTTTGTATTCCTCCATTTCATGCAAATTGAGAAGTATTCTCTACTCTACTACACATGGCCCTGAAATCGGGCAATTATTGCATACTGTATCTAGCTACGAAACACCCTCTAACGCTCGATTCTGGAACTGCCTTGTAGTTATGGTTCAAATTCAAACTCATTTGAAAAAGTTTTTACGTTTTTTTACTTTCTTGAGTATTAATTCCCGCGTACCCTGTATTTATTTTAAATATTTTTGAAAATCTAAAAAAAAAATAATTCGTTTTTACCAGTGGATCTAACGTTGAGAATGCATTGACTAACTGTTAAATATATTGGTAAGAAAGATTGCTACACAAACCTCATCTCCATTAAGGGAAAAACATTTCTTCAAACAGTAGGCCTGCGAATCTCACTTATATCATTGTCATGTTTTCTAATTCAAAATGCAATTAACAAAACAGTAAAAAAAAACAAAATAACTACGCTATCTACTTTTTCAATAATTTGGAAATTTTCAACATTCAGGTTGTTTGAACTAGACTCTTTGGTGGAGAACCTTCTCTCACTCCAACAATTAGCTTGATGAGTCGTTGATAGATAAAGGATTTCCTGATAAAGAAACAAAGAGAAAAGAAATCACAGTTTTAAGGGTATTTTTTGTAAAATAAGAAATCTAGTTTGACAAACTGAAATACCTGTTGAGCGGTTTACAAATTTCATAGTGGTCTACAGGTATAAAGTGGACTTCCCCAGAAGAAAGTAAATCTAGAAAATTAACAGACTGCTTTAGTAAAAAATGAAAAAAAAAAAAAAAAAATCTGTACTTTTCAGAAAATCATCTCTTTGACAGTACCTGCAGAGTTTGGTTCCACAAATTTGACTTCAATTCCCCAGGGCTGTACCATCGTTGGTTTGGTTTCCACGACGCTTACAACCGCTATAGGGTAGTGTGACAACAAGTTCTTGAATTCCAAGTTCAGGTTACCTAGTACACTAGAACCTGAACTCAGAAACTTAACGTGAGGGACAGAGCAAACTAGGAGTTTACTTAAAGCTTTTGTTTTACCTTTCCTCAATTCCTCAACTTCGACAGATGGAAGCAGAAGAAAACGTGCTGGAAGATTCAACGTAGCTACACTTGATCCATCGTGCGGGACGCTTAACATTAGCAATGCTTTGGTATTCTTTACTAGATTTTGCAGTTCACAGTCAGATGATTTTGAAGCTGTCGAATAATTTAGATATTTGGAATCCCAAGAAGGCATTTTGTAAAAACTGGCCTTACCATTAACCAATAATTGTTTTAGCAGTATGCCTCCCATAGAATGTCCAATCCAGACAACAGGTCGCCGCCCTACTCCTGCGAGTTTCAAAGAGAGTAATACTTGATCTGCTCTCCAAGTTATTGTACTCCTATACCCATTCCAATTTTAGATCATTCTATCAATCCGTTCTTGGTCATAGAAAAAAAAAGGTGTTTGGTTACCTACGGGCATCGTCAGGACACCGACTTTTCCAGTGCGATAACGAAGTCACGTAATCTATACCTAAAATTCGAAGATTAGGGATGTCGGCGGGTAACCAATCTCTGGGCAAATAATAAATAAATAAACAATCGATTAGTATAACGCAAGCTTACACAACCTTTTTGATTTTTGGTATTCTTGATGGCTTTAATGTAGTGAGCCTTATCAATGGAAACATTAATAACGATTAATCGCCTCTGGCATCTGATGATCATTACCTTGGCCAACAATCTGTATAATCGGCATTTTTTCCGAGCAGGTCGCTTTGGCGCCAGGTCCAACCAACACCTCCGAGCAAGCCGTGAACGAAGACAACATCCATATCCCATTTCATCGTCTTTCATTGCCATGAATCATAGAGAGCGAATTAAAAAAAATCAATTTGGATTATTAGAACACAACGAAAGGCAGTTGCGTCTAACTATTGCTGTTAACAAAAAAACAAGCTTACGCCTTGACGAGTATCAAATTTTCTGGTGTCTTCAGTATCTTCGTATAGCGGATGCAACAAGTAAATCGATCTATCATATACTCCATATTTACGGTGATTTTGGTCCATATTTACTAGAGCCTTTCCTGCTGCTAAATTTAGAGAAGCGTACTGGGAACAAAGAAATTCAGCCAATAGCCCGAGCCAACCTATATATATATTTTGTTAAGTCATTATGTTACCTATTTTGTTTTTAAATTAAACATGATTCACTATTTACCAGACTGAAAAATTTGATGATGAAACTGTGGAAATAATGAGATATTGGCCACTATGTTGGCACACAATGTTGTGAGAACTACTTCTTTGTCGAACATATTCGCAATGCGCCACAAAATGAGAAGAAGACCATTCTGCACCATTAAATGCGAACACTCTAACGTGGTGGATAACTGTAACAAAGCTTGCAGATACAGCTCTACAATCTGAATGATGTTTCTAGGATGAATGATTCCTGCTGTATCAGGATCCCATCTAAGATAATATTCCTACAAATTTGAAAATATCACATTATATAGAATGCTTTCATCTATTCATAACTTTGCTCACATCATCTTTATGTTTGCTGGTAATCTGTTGGGCAATTCTAAAAAATATGTAGCACAAGTCTGTTGATGAGTCACAGGAATTTTCTTAAGGATGTTGTTCAGTGCATCTTCAATAGCCTGAACAAAAATAATAGTTTTCACAATTTGTGGAATATATTTTTAAATATTTTCTGAACCTCAGAGGGCAAGAGTAGGTAAGCTGGGGGTCGTAAAAACAAGTTTAGGTTTACATTTTTAGTGCGGGCCAGTTTGACACTCAACTTGAAGTCACATGCTTGAGCTATTTGCTGTGACAATCCAGCTGTTTATGAAATGTTTTTCATTAATTGAACCAACAGTTTAAATAGTTGATTATATAGTACCATTATAATTTGTAGTAGCTAAAGTTTTCAAAGCTTTTGGGTGTTCTTTGGCATGGGATGGAAGTTCTGACTTAAGAATGCGTAAAGGTGCCAAGGATTGGTATCAAGACCAAGAGATGCAGGTCCTTTCATCAGAGTCTCCATCAACTGTTCCACATCAGTAAATTTTGAGATCACACCATTAATTTCAGCCTCTCCAGTAGGTTGGGAAATGGTGATATAACAATCTCCTTTTTGTCGTTCTTTCTCAAGTGCTGAATCTGACAGTAGAGAAGAGAAGCGGCGATTTAAGAAAAGAATTTCGTAGGCTAATACGGCACCACTCCTTGAAAAGAAATCAAAAAATTTAGTTTAACATAGGATTTCAGAATGAAAAGTGAAAAAAATGTCCACATACCCAAACAAGAAAGTGAGACCAAGGGATTTTGGCAAATTTTTCCATTTCACTTGACGATATTTCCGCATTTTATATTTTTTACATACTGAACACTTTCAATAATTTTAACTCGATTGGAACACGAAAGTTGTAGCTTGTAGTAAACAAACGTAGTACACGATTCAGAGAAAACAATAGCAGTCGACAAATTCGGTTGATGACTCGGTTGCCAACTTTCGTGTATTGAGCAAGCCATCAATTTGTTGCTTCTTTAATATTTTCGTTTGAAATGATTTCAGGTGAAACTTTGGCAACTTTACGCATTTCCTTCACATAGGTTTTTGGACACTGCATTTCTTGCCATCCAACTGGAACCATAGGTGTCCCTTCTTCACTGTATGCAATAACCACACCTAATTCATTTTCTGCAGTTGACAACACATAGGAATGGGCATCACCTAATGACAACTACAAGTAATACATAAGAATAAAAATTCAATAAATCTTACACATTTCATGTGTGAATAATGTTTGAATGAATTACCACTCTTGCTAAGATTATGTCGTTAGGTCGAAAACATTTGTACATTTCAACTCTATCCTTTTCCGTAGCGCGGACATCTTCTTTCCGGAGTTGTCCTCTGAATGGTTCTGCCAACACCATTTCCTTTACACATAAAATGGCACATCTGGCCCAGCGCGGATTTACTTGTGTTATTCTGGCTAACAAGATTGTGCAAAAGAAGTGTCAGGAGTGGCACACATTGAGTAAAATTAAAAAAAGACAACACCTGTAACAATGTCACCAGCTGATGGAACAACTGTTTGTTCTTTACCACTTCTAACTTCTACCAGGATTCTCTACGAAAGATGTGTTTTCCATTGATAAATTGTGGGATTCATAATCCATTGTCTTGTTTGCTAGCTTGAACAAAATAATGACACCAACTAACCTTATCAGGCTGTGCAGTTATTTTAACAACACCTGCCAAACAAGACATTATATAGCCTTGTCTTGTGTATGTCCCCACACCTCCAATGTATTTATCTTCCGCAAGACATAGTCTCTGTCCTGTAAATAAAACAAGTTTTGAAATTAAATTGTTATGCAACAAGCTAAAAAATTGTGAAAAACAGAATACCAACTCATACCTGGAGTAGAAATTATGCATTTGTTCTCAGTGTGTGTTGAATTCTCATTTGAAGTCATGCTGTCTAAATAAGATGAACAGGTATTATAACCAATATAAACCAATAAATGCGCAGGTTTTATTATCAACCACAGTAAAAACAGAAGAGAAACTCGCACACGTGTTTGCCACAGTTGATTCTTTTGCCAGGAATGACAGGCATTACAGCCAAATTCGTCTGCAGACGCGACATCTATTATGAGAAATGGTAACTTTTTCTTTTGCATTTGTCCGATTGGTGCGCTGTCTGCCCACGTGTTTCGCTGGGTAGGCAACGTTGCGTATTGTTAGTGTCGTCTGCTTAGAGAATTCACTGCCCAGCGAGTCGTATAGAATTGGGACTTGGGAGTGAAACAACGAATTAAGGAGAGTAGAAGAGGGACCATCGAAGGACTAGAAGAAGCTCATATCATTTGATCGTCTGCTCCCGATGACTAACCATAGAAGTTAATTTCATCCCGCTCATTCCAGTGTTTATCCTACGTAAAAAATGGCTGAATTCGATGAGTACGAGTCTTTGCCTACCTCGAACTCCACTACACACATGATTGCAGGTTCCATGGCTGGAATTTTAGAACATTGTGTGATGTATCCAATTGACTCCGTTAAGGTAATCTTATTTAGCACGGATTTTAATTCTTTTTTTTCCCTTTCAAACTAAGCACAAATGAGTTATACACTCATAGTCTGTTATCATATGCATACCATTGCTAACACTTAGTTGTTTTGTATGATTTATATTGCAATAGTTAAATTTTCTGTTGACAAGTTTAAAAGCCATTTACATTATGCAAGTATTTTTCTTGTAAAAGTTGGACAAAAATTCCAATGCTGATGTACTGCTTCTTTAGTTTTCCGTCGACGTCTAGCTTTCCGCATACTGAAGTTTCAATTGCCTTACGCTTTCGCGTATAGATGGAGACTATTGTTTACATTCACGAAATTCTATGGAGGTGCATGAAAAAAAAAATATTCGTTTCTCATTTCGTAGCACATTGTAATACATTATTCGTTATTATAGTTTCACTTGAAAATAATTAACTGAGAACTAAAATTGATAGTGAAAGGCTATCGTCTAAGTTTCGTATTGATTAGTTTTTTCTTTCTCGTTCATTTTGAGGGTCATTATCTCAGATCGGGAAAGGGCTTGTAGCGAAGGATATAGCCTTATCAATGTGACCCGTGCCTCTGTCAAAAATTTCCACATTAGTTTTTACGGATCAAGTTACACTGTTAGCACGTCTGACGCCCGATAGCGTGGATATGCGTTTGTGCTTCCCTTCGTAGTGCATAGAAAACTCGATAAAATGCAAAGAAATCAAAAAAAAAAATTTGAATATTCTAGAATTTTCTTGAAAGTGCCTTTTTTTTTCGTTCTATTTAAATAACATTTGGTTTTTATCTCTTGCAGACGCGTTTACAAAGTCTCGTAAGCGCCAATCGAAGCCTCGGATCGGTGCTCGTGACCATGATCAGGGACGAAGGAGCGATGAGACCTCTGCGTGGCATCGGGGCCACGGTAGCCGGTGCTGGACCAGCTCACGCCTTGTATTTTGCCGCATATGAGAAATTGAAAGTTGGTTTTACATCGACCGGCTCAGCACATCATAATTACTTGGCCCAGGGAGCAGCTGCCTCCGCTGCGACTGTACTACATGATGGAATTATGACACCAGCGGAAGGTATCCATCATGTCTCGTAACAGTTTTTTCGTGCGTATGACTACGATGAACCTGAAATTGCTTAGAGTTAGCTCGAATTTTATAGGAAACGAAGATGAAAAAGCCTGTGATACATGAAAGGCGTGATGCGGATGACATTTCAATCCCTTTTCTTTTGTTTCGTCCACAGTGGTGAAGCAGCGATTACAGATGTACAACAGCCCCTTCCGATCTATGACTGAGTGTGCTATAAAAGTCTACCGCTCTGAAGGACTTTCTGCTTTCTACCGTTCTTACGGTACGCAGCTAGCCATGAACGTACCTTTCCAATGCGTGCACTTCATAGTTTATGAGGCTATGCAAAATGCCACCAACCCAGAACGCACCTATAACCCCATGGGTCACGTCGTCTCCGGCGGAGTTTCAGGTTTGTTTCATACATCAAAAGCACAGAAGATAGATGGCAAATTATCATTCTTTTTAATATTTAGGAGCTCTAGCAGCAGCCCTAACCACTCCGCTTGACGTCTGCAAAACTCTGCTGAATACTCAGGTGACACATTATCACCTTTTGTGACCGTTGTAATTTCCTTTTTGATGTGATGTCTCAATTTTTTTTAATCCATTAGGAAGCTGAGGTTCTACAGCGGGCGCAGAAGACACAAATCAGCGGGTTTTTCAACGCTGCCAAAATGGTTTATCGGCTGGGTGGCGTGGGAGGCTTTTTCCAGGTAAGATGTAGCGTAATATGGTGTGCATTTTTATTGAAGGCATTTTTAAATGTTTTCTCTTGTTTGCAGGGCTTGCAAGCACGCGTACTATTCCAAGTACCCTCGACGGCCATTTGCTGGTCCGTGTATGAATTTTTCAAATACTTTTTGACTAAGAACGGCCTCAGTGACGGGGGTGATGGTGATAAAGTGACGTATGAAAAGCAAGACACAAGAATGAGCGGAGGGTCAGGAGCAGGTTACCCGATCAACTCGTTGAACGACATTTCATCAAACAGCGCTATCGTTGGTGGTGTGACTTTGGGAGCCGGTCACGTCCTAATGAAAGAGGACCTACTTCCTACCGGATCCGCCGCAAGTTCGGCGCTATCAGCCGCCCGTGCCTTGGGTGCTGTGTGAATGTTTCCACCCCCTATGTTACATTTGACAACAACAACAACAAAAAGTAGAATAAGAAATTCAAACAGATCGGGAAGCATCCCACCCACCCAATCTTTAGATATCCTCTCATTTTCGTTTCTTTCTCTATTCGACAACCTTAATTTCGGATCTTTCTTGGAACCATTTTTTTTTTTTTTTTTTTGCTTTATCACATATTCAGTTAATCAGTTCGTAGGATCACCTTAACGCATCGTTATTCGTTAATTTTTTTTTTCGCAGTTCGTAGCATCTCTTTTGTTTATCTTCTTCGTTTTCCCTATTCTTCTAGGTTTTATCCATTTCCGATGCAGCTGTTGCCTCGGTGGGGTGATTAGCCTTAAGATGAGGCAATCCTTCAGATCTGAGTCTTCTAGTCTGTGATGTCACTTTTCCTTTATGCCCGCTTTACTTTTTAGACGTTACCAGTAACCAATACAGGGTCGTCCAAAAGGAAGCGAAGAAATAATAATTCTATTCCCCCCCCCCCTTTTTTTTATCTGCCAGTCCTACAATCTCTCTTCAAATAACCTCAAGCCTTCCGTGCAGAAAGCAACGATGAAGCTATTTTCTATCACAGTGATAGTGTTTTCGAATTGGAACTAACCAAATTACGAAGGAAAAGAAACTTTTTTTTTTTTTTTTTTGTCCTAAAGAAAAACTGCACAAAAGATGGCGCTTGAGTTCCAGAGTGAACTAAGTTTGCCATCGTTAAAATGGTGCGGATTTTTTTTTTTTTCCTAGCCTTTAGATTGCAGATATTTCCCCCTTTGAACGTTATCCTTTTATTTGGGTTTTCTGGGTTCTTTTTTTTAATTGTTTCTTCTTTCCTCACATCCTAGATGATGTAGAGAGCGAGAGACATTGAAGAAAACCATAGATTTACTTTATGGATACTGCGAACGGAATCATCTTTTTTCCCCTACGCCCTTAAGCCTCCTGTCGCTCGATTATTGTCAATACCCAGTGAAGGTTTACTAAAATTGATGTTCTTCAGAAGGTTGGGGCACTACATTTATGCGTAGTGTTGATGCCAATGTAAAAAATAAAAAAAAAAAGGATAGAGAAATCAGCAAAATAAATAAATGAAACAAACAAAAAATGGAATCGATTTCTACTAGTAAGGTTGGTTTGAGTACTATTTTGGCTAGTTACCTACGCTACTATGTAATAAAGAGAATTACGGCCGCCCAAATGGCTCGTGTCGTATAAACGTTTGATTGTATCAATAAACACTTGATCCTTGGGACTAAACTCGTGTGTGTCTCGTCTTTATAATTTTATAGTAAAAAAAAACAAAACTGTTCCTACGTCGTAGGCGATGGCTGAAAGAAAAAAACAACCTTAAAAAATGCCATGCCCATATAGCTGACGTGCCGCAAGCACGCAGTCGTCTCCGGTGTAACCCTGAGCGTGCCACAAGACGGGGGTGCGTTCGGATGACGAGAACCTGCATTGAAACTCGTCTACGCCTGTTTAACCTTCAACGCTGAGATGCCTGCGCCGAAGGCCGTGCCGTATATACCTGTTATCCAACAGAGAATATCTTGTACGACTTTATAGTGATTTTCAGAAGAGCTGGAATGTATGCGCAATCTCTCACACAGGGGCGGAAGGACGAGGAAAACAATCGGCTTCTTCCAATTGATGATGTTCTTGAACAGAGTGAAGCGAGCAACGCATATAGGACTTACGTTAAGGGCGTATAGTAAGGGCCATTAGAAGATAAAAACTGACAACAGCTGTTTGGCTGATTTTTCGTTGTAAAAAAAACTAAATAAAAAATCTAATAGTCACATGGAGATTTGTTTGTTTGTTTTCTTTTTCCAGGAAACTTGTGCAGAAAGTGAATTTTCATTGCCAATCAGGAATTTCTGGAAGTATAGCGACACTGGCCGCGCACGAACTGAGCCATTGCGCAATTTATGCCCGAATCGGGAGTAGAGAGAGAAACGTATACATAATATTTCGACACTTATTTTTGTTTGTGTGTGTTAAATGCAGGAATGACAAGCAAAAAAAAAAGATTAGAGAGAGAGAGAGAGAGAGAGTTGACCAATGAGACCGAGTAAGATGGTTCATCATCAAATCTCCGTCCGCCGATTAAAGTCAATTGTTTAGGGCGTTTAGCTTTCACAACTGCCGGAAGAAAAGCAGATGCACGTGCAAATCGTTTTGCCTATTTTCACAGTACAAGTCATTGAAAAAAATAAATAAATAATTATAATAATATCTGTGTACACAACAAAGGTGGAAAGAGAAAAGAGAGAGAGACACAATTATTTTCACGAAGTTGCCCGAAACTGTGTGTTTGAAAGCTTCACAATTATCTATCACGTTCATTGTTGATTTTATTTTATTTTAAGAATTTTTTTTTTTTCCTTACTTTCCCGGACTTCATTTGCATTCTACATCGCATCTACATTCTTCGAAAATAAGACCGTCGTATACGAGCTGAAAGTAAAGCAAAAAAAAAAAACATGTCGTCACCGTAGAAAGGGAGAGCGTTTTCTCTTCGACCCTTTTGTAATGCTTCACTTCCCAGTGGCTAAACACACACACACAACATCTGGCAGCTAAACGTCCACAATTTCCAGTTCTCATTTTTTTTTTGCCTATTTTGTTTGCGTCATTTTGTTTTCTTCGATTGCGCACGTTTTCGATTCGTCTTTGAATTATTGAACGAACGTGGTCCGTGTCAATAGTAGCCGTTCATAACAACTGCAACTTAACACACTGACCGAAAATGATTAAAACTCTATACAATTACAAAACCAGGAACGGATATGAAATAAAAAAGAGAGAAAAAAAATAAATGTAAGGTAGTCGGTTGGAATTGACCATCAAAGCTCACGACAAATTGCTGCCAGTCCACTCTCACTCGTGACGTTCCAGTAGGCATGTGGTTGTCTAGTCATGATATGGTCTGAACCGAACCAAACCAAACCGGACACCGGACAGAACCGGGAAAAAGAAAAAACGAGGACTCGTGTGCGGCCGTGCACAAAAGTCTCGTGACCCTGTTACTTATGTTGTTTGAAATTTTTTGAATTTTAAATGCTATTCAGAAAGATTGAGGAGTGAGGGCAGGAATGAAACAGAAACTCGTCAAAGGATGGCGAGTCGTTTGTGCCGACAGGTCCTCGTAACCGTGTCATCCCATCAAGATAAGGTGGCGTAAATTCTTATGAGTGCCCACTTTCTCGCTGGCTGTGGCGCAGGAAGAGCCGCCATCGGCCCGTCTCCTATCAGCCGGACCGCCTTCAACGTGTCATCACCAAACGAAAAAGAAGTGACGATCACTCGGCGAGAAATCCGACGAATTCGGCACCGTATTTCAACATCAAAAATTGCTTTGAAGAAAAAGAAAGAAAATGGTGGAATAAATCAAACAAAAGCTTGCCAGTGTATTAGGCAAATGATAATTCAAAGAAAAAAACAAAAATAACCAGTTCTTTTTATGTTTGAAAATTGGCTTTTTTTTAAAGCCAAATCGTTCAGAGCTTGAGCTTTATTTTGGCTGACTTTCTACGCGTTTTGTCTTTCTTATTATTCAACTGGCCGTTCGTGAAGGAAGAGGTGGGGGGACACAGTCAATAGGGAGATGTTCTCGTTTGGCTTTCGGTGCAAGTGAAAGTGGACGCGGCTGGGTTGTCGCAATCCCCCCCCCGCCTCAGCAAGTCGCCACGTTTGTTACATTGTACGTCACGTTCATTTTCCCTCCCTATTTGCCCAACATCTCTTTCCGCACTGCGCACGCATTTCCCTCATCTCTCTTCCGAAAACGCAGATAAAAAAAAAAAAATAAGGTATATACATATGCCATATAGATTGCTGCAATATCCTAGACTCATTTGGCGTAAAAGCGGACCTACATTTTCTCTATGCGTTCCTTGAAAAAGAGAAAAAAAATTAAAACGTTTGAATTTCCATAGCGGATGTTTGGCCTTGCGAAATGGGGAAGACGCAGATGTGAGAAGAGAAAAGATGCAAGAAAACGCAGAGCTATGTCAAAAGTTAGGACATTCAAATAAAGACGCATAGGTATCCCGTCCGAAAATGGGCAGATATGGGGGGGAAAGTTGAATGCCTCAGGAGAGGAAGCTGAGAGTGACGCAACCTATTGACACATACAACAACAACAAATCCGGGGGTTTTAATCGTTGGTACTTTTTTGTTTTTTTTTTTTTTCTTCTTTTACTTCTAGGTTTTCCCCTTAAAAAAAAATTAGCTCTCTTCTTTCTACCAATAAGGAGGAAACAATGATGTCTATCATTTCTTATTGGATGCGGTACAGTTAAACGGCGCTGGCGCGACCCTGCAAAAGAAGTCGGTCAAAGTCAGCGTTAGCCTCTCGGTCAAAGGTTTCTCATTGGGAAATCAAGGTAAGCGACCAAAATTGGCAGTCCGTTTGTTTGTTCGTTGTGTGTGTGTGTGTGTGTAAAGTGTACACGCGGGCTCCTTTCTCTTTTTATTTTGCGCTTAGCGCAGGTGGCCTGAAAGCGGCTGCGTTGCTGGGGCTCTTCAGGACGCGGCTATTCAGGTTGGGATCCGCAATCTCCGGGTATGTGCCGACCCGAGTGCCAGTTCACCTCTCGTATTTATTATTAGCAAAGCGCTAAAAAAACCTTCTATAGCCGCTAGAAAAATTGTAAGAGAGAGAAAGCGATGGTCACATATAGTTCTCATGTCTGCGCCATAGAGCCAAAGTTTGATCGTATCATCCGTGATGAACGAGAGACGAATGAGAAGGGGAAAAACAAAAACAGCCGTCTCACTGGGTTTTATCGCTTTTGATGTCTTTCTTTCCTTTGCCACTTTGATTTTCTAAATAGCAGGAACGTGTTTGGGATTAATTGAATTTATTCGAATTTTTTTTTTTTGGTTTTCGTTGTTGACCGTCTCGGGCGTTGACAAACTGCATACAGTTGGCAACTTTCACTTGCTGAACTTCGCTTCGGAATGAAGAAAGAGAGAACAGACACACACACGCATCAGCCTGGCTTACTGTCTGCCCAACTGTCGTCGACAGTTAAAAATGAAAATTGTTGTATATTACACGTGTGTGACACGGCTAGATTCAGCTGGACCCTGACCAGTTCTAATTCCCATACACTTTTCTCAAAAGATGTAGAGTGAAAGAACCAATATAATTGAAGAAAACGAGTAGGGTCATAATGGCACAGAGCCCATAACTATTTCTATTTCTTTATTGTCTATAGTAAATACTATGTCTAAGAAAAACAAAACAACAGCTATATACAGGTATTTAACAGTTCGCTAACCGGACCCTAGTATATACATACAGCAGGGCTATATTACATCGTATAGAAAGTAAAAGGGAATTTTTATTTCTCACAGAAAGAGGGGGAGGGAATGGGTTCCACGCACAGGTGCGCCGGAGGAGGTGTGTGTGTCTACACGAGCTCGCACAGGTCTTTGAGTGTGTAGAGAGACAGAGAGAGAGAGAGGAACAAGAAGAGAGAGTGGGTGAGAGAGAGAGACAACTTTCTCGATGGCTATACAGTCAAGGTTACGTAAACCTACATTTCGTGGGAGAATGTGGAGAATTTCGAAGCTCGGGCGCGCTATCGTTTTTAATTTTCGGACGATTCGTGAGTTTAACAGACAGCGGGAAAACATAATAAGTCCCCAGTTCTGTTCGTCTCCTTTCATTTTTTTTTTTTATTGTTTAATTATTAACCAATAGCATATTGAGAACTGGAGGAATACACGGGTGGAATGAAATGGATTATTTTAAAAGGTGTGAAGACGGTGGGTTATAAGCTCCTCATTTCTCATCATATCATTGGCTCCTAAAGTCTATCACTCGCCTGGCATTAAGAAAAAGTAAAACAAACGCCAAAAAAGATGCAGTTTATATTTTTAAACTCGAAAAATGTTCGGTAGATAACTAAAGCGCCGTGCGAACGATGCAAGTTAACCTTGGCCTATAGCCGGAAGCTAGCAGATCCGCCGCGCTTCATCCATGCATTCCCCACCTTTACCATGAGCTTCTATACATTTTGTCTTTATTTATTTTTTATTTTTTATTTATCCACCTGCTTCTTTTTGGTTCGTCCCTCTTTTCTTGGTGTTTCAACTCGTCTTCCTCTGTACTTATCTGTTATTATTATTTCAGTGGAGAAAAATGAACAGGGGGGGGTAGAAAGAAATGTGAGGTCTTTACTCTTTTTACACTCCGATGTGAATGGCCAGTGCGTTTTCCTTACTCCAAGCCACTTGTCGTGCGACAGGATCAATTTTTTCAGTTATTCTGAAATAATAGTTTTAAAAAGCCACTGATGTGTATGGAATAATAATTTTTTTCCACTCCGGATGTGACGCAATCCATCGGGCCAGCACATCGTCAAAGCATCTGTCAGATCGTAAACCATTGTATTTAGATGTTATAAGACATTTTGGCAGAATTCGTTTCGGTTACATGTAGCATTTGGTAGAACTCCTTTCGAAATCAACTTTCAGGCGCATATGTTCTCCTTTTTGCAGAGAGGAGACTTAAGTGGATCAGATGGCTGGGTCTCCATATTGCACCATGTCGCAGTTAAAATAAACGAAAGTCATAGTACTTGAAAAAAAAAAAAAGCTTGGCAATTGCATATTCCGCAAAAACATATCCTTGCGTTGAACAGTTTCACAACAACTTCCCTTTTCCCTCCTTAAATATTATACCTTTATCTGCGCCTATACTGTATGTTAACTGCTCCGGCCATTTTCTCTTGTTCCTATTACGAACCAATGAGTTTTATGGATCTTTTTTAAAAACAACAACACAAGTTATTCGAAACCAAAAGAAAAGAAATGATTTAGGTCGCTCTCTATGTCCTATACCTGTTTTCAATTTTCGTACATGTTCAACATCGTTTTTGACTTGTGTGCACTATTGCCTCCAGTCGTATTTCAAACTATGATTATCATATTGATTGACATCTTTTAAACTTTTAGTTTTCTCTCTGTTTTTCTAGTCGTAGAGATCGCGTTAACTGGAAGACCTTGGTACAAACAAAACGTTTGCCGAATTCACACACACACACACATACGTAGTTAGTGAAGTTAAACATGCAAAACATGCACGTGCCACAGGTTCACATTCCAATTAAGGTGTGGCGTAGTTTGCTCTATTTTTGATATTCTCACTTTGAGTGAACGCATTTCAGCGAACGCTGTTGCTCCACTGTCGCCTACCTCTTAATTTCGATCCATCTTAGTCGTGTGTATTTAGAGTTTTCTTTTCTTATAACCCTGAGATCGACCTGAAACGGAAACAGGGCAATTCAATTCGAAGCTGCCAAATGATTAACCAAATTTCGATTCTATTAGTCTGTTCACCAATTTCAGGTGTATGCCTAGTGCCAACAATCAATTTCAGGTTAACAGAAATTGTCCATTAGTTGGAGCGATGTATTGGACACGTCATCTGTCGTCATCACTATATGTCCACAATTCTTTATTTTTTCCCCAAAGGATGAGAGAGTCTGGATTTGCCCATTCATGGCGACATGGGTCACACGTTCAATATTTGCCCAAAATATCGATAATATACTGTGTGTGTGTGCTGACGTTGGGTAATGTCCCGCCAGGTAGGGTTCTTGTTCTTGCATGCGCACGGTACCATAACGTTTTATTTCATTGTCATTAAAACAAATTTTATATGATTTGGTTCCCGCTTCTATGGGTGAGTGGCACAGGTGCGGTATAGGTATAGATTTTTCCTTTGGCCGTGCGTGCAGCGATCATTATATAAGCCATTAACCGTTTCCTGTTGGGCGAGTCTATAGACGAAAGTATAGAATGTTGGTATAGCCCTTCAAACGTTTAAAATAAATAAATGGGAAAAATAAAAATAAAACGAATTATAATAAAAGTTGAATGTCTCAGAGCCCCTATACGTACATAATACTTCCTTCTATATAGCAGGTGTTCCCCAACTGCTACCCAATTTTCAAGCAACATGAGAAAATGTTTCACTAAAGTTTACGAACTTGATTTTTTTTAAATAAATAAATAAATGAAAAGCGAATTTTTTTTTTTGGGGGGGGGGGGGCTATTCTAACAGATCTCATTTGCATATCAGGGCTAATGACGCTCTTCAGTCGCTGGAATAACCGAAGGTCAAAGAACGAGACACACCTGTACGAAAATAAAAAAACCCGACTGTTTTGTAAGCAATTGTTGCTTTATATCGTGTAGACGCTCCTTTTTATAAAGAATGCGCAAAAACAAAAAAAAAAAAAAAAACTAGATTTAAAAAATAAAAAAATAAAATTGGGCCAGTAGACTGTGACATTGACCCGGCGGAGTATTTCCAAATCAAGGAACAGCCATCAACATCCACCTGCACAGAATGGAGCGGTTTGATACTGAAATAAAGGAGCGGCCGCTTAGTGTATAATCATCACGGTGTCCTGTCTGATTTCTTGCCCTTTCCGCTTGTTTCCTCAATTCGCCATTTTTTCTTTTGTTTTTTTTTTTATTTTCTTCTCTTTGGTCAGAACAATTTAATGGACCATCGAAATGTATCACCTATAGTCCTTGACAGCGGTATACAGAGAGAGAGTCACGGCCGTCTGGCTGCTCCCGACTATGCATCGCTGCACAACAACCCACGAAATTATTATTTATTTTGTTTTTTTCTAATGAAAGGGGAGCGATTTTTTTACCTATTTCAATTTGAAAAAAAGAAGGAAAATAAATTTGCATATTGTGGCCAAACGTAAAAAGAACATTGTGAACTAATGGAATGCGATCAAAATGTTCGAGATTCAACAGGTGACTGGAACTATAGTAAAACATTAGAAAATCGGATGGTATTTCTGGTTGTAACATCAGTATATAATATAGGCCTATTATATCAATTGACGCAGTTCAAGGTTGTCTGCTGTCGAAACACGGTGGAACGTAACACTTTCTTTGATAACGAAACATTCCGAGGTACACACACGAGCGCTGCTCAGTGTGTGCAGCTTTTTTTTTCGAGCTTCTCCATTCAAAATCCAAAAGGGAAACAACAACAACAACAACAAGAAAGAAAGAAAAAAGAGAGAGTGTTTTTCTCTCTTTTCTTTCTGTTCTTCTTCTTCTTCTTCTTCTTCTTATTTCTTATACCATTTCACTCTCCCCTTCTTTTTTCTTTTTTTCAATATTGTTTCTCTCGCCCCTCCGCAGAGTCACTCTCTCTTTCGTTCTCACAAGACTTTTTCCTTTTTGCCCAGTTGGCCGCGTAACTCCGGCGTCCGCTGCCGGCCGTTCTTTGAGGGTTTTTATTTTTTATTTCATTTCATTTTTTTTTTCCTATTATTTTCTTCCCAGCTGGCGCCTTCCTTGGACAATAAAAAAGAAGAACAGAAGAACTCCTCGAAAATAAATAAATGCGGCGAAGACAAATGAAGCGCGTTGTTATATAATGAACGTGTTTCGGGGGTATCTTTTCATTCAAACACGCCAGCGCCAGAGATTACAACAACAGCAACCTCAATCATTTTCTTTTCTCTGTTTCCATGCAGAAATGGAGTAGTGGGGGGGTTTGGGAGGGGAGGGAGCAAACATAAAATTAAAACATGACCCATAGCTGTAAGCCGGATCGTTTTTGTTTTTGGTTTTGTATTTAGTTCTAATAAATAAGGGCAACTATTTTTCGAAAACTAGTTTGTTTTTTTTTTTTAGTTAACCCTCTTTTTTAAATTTTTGCTGGTTTACTTTTGTCGAAATCTTGGTTGTAATGTACTGGAAATGCAAGTCGAAACAATCCACTCTCACCGACTGCGAGTGTAGGTCGGAACGTGTCCAACAGGATCCTGGACAGATGAAAGTTTTTGCATCAAACGGAGACAAGGAACACATAACAGGGGAGCCAATGTCATTTGCCTTTCGTGTTCTGTTTTTTTTCTGTTTCAAAAAAAGCCATGGGTGTCACTAACCATCCGTGAACTGCTGTGTGTCTGTGCGTCATAAAAGGAAAAGCAAATAAGAGTTCTCATTTCTTGCGCTCTTAAACTGTAGATCTAGGAACATTAAAAAACAAAAAACAAACGAACCATATCCACTGGGCTTCAATCACATTTCGCACCTTCGTCATTGTCTGTCGTTGCTGGTGGCCCCCTTCTGTTTGTAGCAATTCACTTTTCTTCTGATTTCACCTGCCAAAGTCGATACGATGTCGTAAAAATCAGAGTTACAAGCCAAGCATATAGAAAACATGTGACAGTTTGCCTAAGATGCCTGTCACCTTGAACGGCAATTTTTATTGCGCTGAAACAAACCGGAGAGCAATGCGAAAAAAAATATATATGGAGGTGGTCATAAGCCCAGAATTTATTTTCAAAGGAGGACAGAGTCATTTGTCACATTTTCTTTTTTTCTTTTGTTTTTTATGGCAACAAAAGATTTTGTGGAGCTGTTTGAATTTCGCGCCGAGGAGTATATAATTGTTGCTCATCGGCATATCCTATACTTTCGGTTCATTTGCAGTTCTGCGTGAATTAAATTGTACGACAATTAAGGAAGAGGTGCGTCCCTTTGCTGTTTGGATTGGCCCATTCAGCCATTAGCGCGATGCGCATTTATTTTGGGGACCGTTCAAGGTCCGCGGCACTATATACAGTCACTGTTTAGAAACCAATCACGTCATTTTCGTGAGTAAAAGTAGCAAAAGAAGGAGGCAGTGGCGTCGACCTAAACAGCGATTTGTATTCGTGTATATGATGTTGCTATAGGCACCGCTTCCATATTTCCTTTTCTTTCTTTTTTTTCGGCATGGCCGACTTTCAGAAAAACATTTTACGCGTCGGTTGCGTAACCAAGATGGATCTCTCTTTACCATATTAAAGAGTCAGTCAGTGTTTTTTAGTTTGTCCGGATCTGCGATGTTTCGATCACACCGAAAATAAAACACGCAAAATGAATAACTCTGGTCATCACTTAATCAAAACACGAATATACAAGATTTTGTTGTTAATCTTCCTTCACATTTTGACGGCCCCCAGATATTTGCATTACCAACCTGGGCCATCTGATGGCCAGTTATGCGCATTATTCATCAATTCTTTTCAAATCAATCGCTTGCCATAATTGGAAGAAGACCTACATGTCAAACGAACGAATCAGGAAGATGATGGCCATATCTTGTCATTTGTCCAAATCATTCGCTTCAATGCTGATCTGTGTCATTTAGACGTTGACAGAAAAGAAACAGGTTTATAGTTTGCAAAGTGGCAGCAAAAAGAGAGACAACATATGGAGAGTATGGCGTGTCCTACCGTTTCTAAACGATCCTATTAACAGCTCGGCTATATAACAACGAATGCTGCCAGCAAATAGCCCTTCGCTTTATGTAACTAACTGACATTTTTTGTTTTTCGTCCTCCAACTCGGTAATGTTCCATTTAATTTTTTTTTTTTTTTTTCCTACCAACCGCCCAAGGAACGAAAGAAACAAAAAACAATTGGTACTTGTGGCTGCGTATATACTTTGTCGGTGATGAAATTTTCTTCAAGTGATTACCGCCAGCCTGCTGTGCTGCTCATATAGTTTATATCATGTACCGAGAAGCGATTGTTGTTTCGTTGTTGTTTATACTATTTGAAAGGGAGAACGAGTCGAATTGAACTAGTTTTTTCTTCGTTATTCGACATTTCGTATATATGCATCGCGAGCCAATTACATCGTTATGAATATGCATCACGATATATACGTCTTGGTGGGTTACGTCATCGATTTCTCTCCTCTCTGAAATGTATAGCATTTGAACGCGTGAAAGAGTCTAGCAGCATTTTCTATAAGGAGACCTTCGCGAGAAGTCGAAGTGAAGCCAACATTTTCAAAAGAAACGGCCGTCCCACATCAAGATGCTGACGAGGGGATGAAGTGCGCATGTGTCGTAACTTTAAAAGGCTGTGCATATTAATAAAATAATGAAAATAATTATAGTTGCTTGTGTTTGGCATTGGCAACAAGTTCAACTGACCGATGCACAGTCCGTTGATGACACTTTGAATGTTAACCAGCAGAATAGGTCTGCGTTATATTTCTACTTGAAACTCATTTCTCTTTTGCGGCAAATTGAATGATGGAAATAATAAAAAGGTCTTTCCACTTGGTCTATCATTTGGCCCTCTCTTGACTGTCGTAAACGTTGGACAGAGTGCGGCGATGCGTGCGCTTCTACTTCTTCTTCAATTTCCAACGTTAATAGTCGACAAATGATAGGTGTCCTTGGTAGACGAAATTCAAGTAAGAAACAAGGTAAAAAGCAAAAAAAAAAAAAACACGTGAAGTATGAAGCCTTCATTTTTTTTTTGTTTGTCCTGATGTCAGGCGACATCGCACAGCACCTCCTCCTTAAAAAAAAAAAAATTAAAAGAATAGAGGAATGTTCCAAACCAAAAGTTCTTCTTTTACATATACACGCTGTGTTTAAAAAACTTAAATTGAATGATAATTGTAAGATGTTTCAGAGTATCGACCGCAAAAAAAAATGGCTTTCGAATGCGCGCGCACACCGTTGCCAACTTTTGGAAAGTTTTTTTTTTGTTGAAACTAACCTTGTCGGACGTTTAGTGGCCGGCCGCTACGCGCGCGCGTGTGCGCAACTCTTTTTATAATGCAACTACGACTCACAAGTTTTGATGATGATGCTGATGAATAAGACGGCCAAAGTAAAAAAAGGAAAGAAAAAATGAGCCGAAAATAGTCTGAGCGTCGTTCGCCATATGTTAGTGTGAACGAGGGGTTTTTTCACGACCGGTCCACGCGCATTGGGCGTTCACGTGAGTTGCCTATCTGGTCACCTGTCGCCGCCAGCCATTTGGGCAACGATGAAAATATGAAATTCATAATACGCTCTTGACGCACAAGCTATTACAGAAGACCGCCCATGCAGGTATGTATACACTGACCAAAAAATACTTAAAAAAATAATAGTAGCAAATGTTGTTGGTGTGCATGTTGTATACAGAATTTTATTTGAAGTAAAGTATGGCTTCGGCTAAATGGTTGGCCTCCGGGGCCAAACACCGATGTGCGTCTCGGTGTCTTTACGTTTAACGTGAAGGTCTCGTCCCGAACGACCATGTCGAGTACATTTTTTGTTTTTTCTTCATTTTGTGTGTGTGTGTGTTGATGTTTCTTATCAATACCCATATCGAGGAACGGATGTATGTATACACAATCACCCTCTGTGGGGTTTCTTGATTTTGAACAACTCATCGTCCACGTCCACCCATTTTTTTCCCTCTTTCTTCATAAGAAATTTGCGGACAGCTAAACGACTGCCATTAAATGAAAAGTGTAGAGGACGATGATGAAACGCTTTCGTATACCATTTGGCAGTCGTGTAAAATTTCGTTTGCTGTGTGACATAAAAGGTCTGCCTTCATCGTGTTTGGCAATTGGCATTCGTGTACATACACACGTAAAACAAAACTCTAATTCTACTCGGGTGACATAACAATTGGGCAGATGGAGATTTTCAAGTGGGTGAATTTGTCCAACTGTATAGAGAGAAGGGGGGGAGGGGTAATCATCACCTTCGGGAAGGATGCGAAAGAGAGAGTCTCTTTTGAAGACATAGAGAGACATCCATCACGTCTGTTTGACTCCCCCTTTTTGTGACATTTCTCTTTGAAAGGCAGGTGAAAAGAGTGTCATTTTCAACGATTCAATTATGTCTTATGTCTGTATACAGAAAAAAAAAAATTACGGTTTGATGTTTGCGTGCGTCGAATGAGAAAATTATATTCGTCGTGAGCGACACGGACCATATCCACGACCCCTAGTCTCCTTTTTTTTGGTGTCGGATTCCTCTCCCACGCTCGTCACGTTAGCCTCCAGCGTTCGTGATTCAAGAAACATTTTCCACACAGACACACAGACACACACACAAATGAAATTGCGATGGCATATTGAACTGACTCGTTATTTTTATTCTCTTGTTATCGCATATAATGTTTCTTTCAGCAATTGTTGACGGATGGACAGAGCTCTCCATTTAGAATGTCCATCAACATCACTCACATCCCGCTAACTTTTCCTTTTCATTGAATCAAATCAATGTGCAATGGACCCAGATTTGCATAGTCCTATCTACATACAGACTCCGGACCATATATTCGCAGATTGACAGAATCGATATTTATCTTTCTCATTTGTCTGAAAATCTGATGATGTAATCGGGATGGGTGAGTTCCCTCAAAGGGAAAGATGACGCCATAAAGGGCGGACGTTATTCTGTTGACGTTTTTCGCTGCTTGTGCAGGACGTATAACGGCAGAAACGTGACGCCATTGCGGGTTGAGTTCGGTAGTTGAGTTCAATCATGTTATGCCTTCGTTCCAACTGTCTGTAGGCTATACATATACACACTAGCCTGTTTCATTTCCGCAACTTTTTAGAAATCCTTCACGTCATTTCAGATTGGGGTTAGGATTGTGGCAATGAGTATAAATACAAAAAATTTCGATCCTAAAGTGAAATTTACTATCCCAGCCGTGCTTTTTACATTTCGATTTAGGCTTTTTTCTATATTTTTTGGTGCGCTTTGGTATTGGTTTTCAGTTTTTTTTTACGTCACTTGCACCACTTATTAACTACTATTGTACTGATATTTGGGCCAAAAATAAAAAAAAAATAAGAAGAATTAGTATCCCCGCCGAGCATTTTTCTAAAAAAAAGTCATGTTTTTTTTCATTTTCAATACTTTATTATTACAAAATACATTAATTCATTTCAACTTTTACATTTTAGTAAAGTTTTACAGATGAAAAAAGTTAAACCATGTTTAGATTAGATTTATCAAAAGATTCTACTCGCTTCCTGTGGTCTTCGATGACTTGAAATAAAAATTCTTTTTGTTGATCGTTTTGGCAGACGTCCTTAAAATCGCTAATCAATTTGACCCCGCGTTCGGCACAGTCATTAACTACTTCTAGTTGATGAACAAACTGTTTAATTATATGATAGTCCCCCATTAAATTCCAATATTTTACAGGGAGTTGCATCCAGTCTGTTTGACAGTTCGATAGACCCATCAATGAGAACATTTTCCAAGATCGTGGACCGATAAGCGACAACAACAGTGGTATTTCTTCAATATTGAAATCAGGGAACGACGGCTTCCCAGGGGGAAATTCATTAGGTTTCGGGGTATTGAACAGTTTATGAGCGACGAGAAATCGTGTGGTATCTGACAAGTTTTCATTGAAAATACACAACACAACAAGTTATTCGGATAGATACCACAAATGTCGCTTACATGACGCGATAGCAGCACCAGCAATTTCCTTACATTCCTTTTCATACCAAGTCATTGCGCCGATAAATTTAAGATCGTCAATTGGAGCAAAACAAGCAATACGTGTCCGAAGACGCGTATTGCGAAACGAACAGGGCCATTTTTTAAATTGTCGAATAGTCTTCGTCATCCAATTCTATATGATCTGATAAGAGATACATTTTGAGAATGTATAATTGTCAACCACGCCAGGTTTATGAGCAAGAGTATATACATTCTCAAAATGTATCTCTTATCAGATCATATAGAATTGGATGACGAAGACTATTCGACAATTTAAAAAATGGCCCTGTTCGTTTCGCAATACGCGTCTTCGGACACGTATTGCTTGTTTTGCTCCAATTGACGATCTTAAATTTATCGGCGCAATGACTTGGTATGAAAAGGAATGTAAGGAAATTGCTGGTGCTGCTATCGCGTCATGTAAGCGACATTTGTGGTATCTATAATAAATTTTTGTGTTGTGTATTTTCAATGAAAACTTGTCAGATACCACACGATTTCTCGTCGCTCATAAACTGTTCAATACCCCGAAACCTAATGAATTTCCCCTGGGAAGCCGTCGTTCCCTGATTTCAATATTGAAGAAATACCACTGTTGTTGTCGCTCTATCGGTCCACGATCTTGGAAAATGTTCTCATTGATGGGTCTATCGAACTGTCAAACAGACTGGATGCAACTCCCTGTAAAAAATTGGAATTTAATGGGGACTATCATATAATTAAACAGTTTGTTCATCAACTAGAAGTAGTTAATGACTGTGTGGGGTCAAATTGATTAGCGATTTTAAGGACGTCTGCCAAAACGATCAACAAAAAGAATTTTTATTTCAAGTCATCGAAGACCACAGGAAGCGAGTAGAATCTTTTGATAAATCTAATCTAAACATGGTTTAACTTTTTTCATCTGTAAAACTTTACTAAAATGTAAAAGTTGAAATGAATTAATGTATTTTGTAATAATAAAGTATTGAAAATGAAAAAAAAACATGACTTTTTTTTAGAAAAATGCTCGGCGGGGATACTAATTCTTCTTATTTTTTTTTTATTTTTGGCCCAAATATCTGTACAATAGTAGTTAATAAGTGGTGCAAGTAAAAAAACTGAAAACCAATACCAAAGCGCACCAAAAATATAGAAAAAAGCCTAAATCGAAATTAAAAAGCACGGCGGGATAGTAAATTTCACTTTAGGATCGAAATTTTTTGTATTTATACTCATTGCCACAATCCTAACCCCAATCTGAAATGACGTGAAGGATTTCTAAAAAGTTGCGGAAATGAAACAGGCTAATACACACGCATGGGAAATGAGTGCGTTATACGTATATAAACTGCATACCGTCATGTGTGTGAATTGTCCTTGGTGGTTTCCGACTCGAGGCTTTCTCACTCTCTCCAATTTATTTGTGTTGCCAAGTTTGTTTTTGTTTTTGTTTTCTTTCGTTTTCGCTTTACTGTGAACAACCCGCAACTCGCGACGCACGTATCAATAACGGGCTTCGAGTATGGCACGTTTAATTCAACCGAAAAGTGGGTCACGCCTAGATATTTTTTTTTTCAAATATCGTCGTTCAAGTTCATTCCTTCATTTGTTTTTTTTTTCTTAAAGGCAGCCTTTTCACTTTTCTATAGCTCTCTCCTTTTTTTATTAGATTGCGACAAGGGACAGTCCGAGAGTTGCAACTCGTTTAAGACGACCGATTGCAATTCGCTTTTTCTTTATGGCTGCTGATTTCTATTCGGATTATGTTATTTTTTTTTTACAGCGTATACAATCAATCTCTAACAGCAATCTGGGCATTTACAGCTCGAATTCGAGATCATTTATACAGCTTTTGAATTTATGATTCCCGTGCGGCAAAAATTCAAATCGCCGAAAGAATGAATGCATTTTGTTTTTTTGTTTTTTCGTTCAAGGTTAACACGGTGACATGAAATGCATCAATCGGCTTTCTATTGTTCTTTTTCGTGTTATTATTATTTTTTGAATTTTTTTTGATTTCGTCAAATTTCGCAAGTCGCATTCCGGATGCAAATGGCCTGAGGAAACATATAGGGCGTGTCTGACGTGAAACCTCGGAGGGAAATAATTTTTTTTTTTTTTTTTTTAAATTCACGGTCATACCGCAAGATCAAAATGTGACAAGGCATTCGATCGTCAAGATACTCGACACAATTTTTTTTTTTTTATTATTTCCTAGATGCATGCGGTCATCAAGAAGACACGAATTTTAATGGTCTTCTTCACATACGTAATTAAAAAGAAACCCTTAAATATTAGAGAACGAGGCCGTTACCGTCATTGTTTTGTTTTTCCTTGCTTCCCAATGAGATGACTAAAATAAAATAGGAAAAAAAAAATTTATAAATGGCCTCATATTGTTGTAAACTAACCGTAAAATAACGATCGTTCGAAAGGCGATGCGAAATAACGATAAAAAACCGAACGGGCAGGGCGCAAAACCTTGTATTAAACTTTAAGACGCGGGCGAAGATAAAAAATGAGGGGACAAAAAATGGCGACTAGACGCTACCGTTCCAAAAACGTGACTGCCCCGTTAAAACACGTCATTCGATCACTTACGACAAAACAAAAGAATAAAGATGCGCGAATTAGAGAAACAATAGATGAAAAAAGGGGGGGTAAATTAAAGGCGCACGCGAAGCCCGGCCGAGTTGCCATGGCAACTCGGTAACACAGCCGGCCCTGCTGCGGTAAATATTAAGCAGCACTCAAGGCTTCCAAGCGACATAATCGCACAACCGGGCGGGTGTAGGTCTTGCCGGACTTCGTAACGATTTCGGCCGCGCGTACTACACCATCAGAGCCAGGTAAAACTTTCGCAACACGACAAATTGGCCAGTGTCCGCGCGGCGACTTTGGATCCACCATAAGCACCATGTCGTTCACCTCCAAGTTGTTTTGCGATCGGGTCCATTTGTTGCGGGTCGTGAGGGTCGGCAGGTATTCCCTTAACCATCGGCTCCACACCTGATCCACGATTTGCTGTGCGTGAAACCATCTTCGGCGAAGACATTTGATTTCCGGGTCGATGACGTCAGCGGGCAAGTGGGGATTGGGGCGCCCCAACAAAAAATGATTCGGGGTTAACGGCTCGAATTCTTGCGGGTCCGCACCTAGATCCGTCAGCGGTCGATTGTTGAGTAGGCCCTCAACTTCGATGACGACCGTTGCAAAGGTTTCCTCCTTCACCGTCTGCTGACCGAGGATAGCGCGCAGGGCCTCCTTGCACGAGCGAACCAGACGCTCCCAGACACCTCCGAAGTGCGGGGCAGCAGGCGGGGAGAAGTGCCAACGAATTTCTTTCCGAGCAAGTTGGTCAGCGATTTTCACGTCGTTAAGGCGGGTAACCGCCTCACGCAGCTCACGCTCTCCTGCAGTCAGATTGGTACCGTTGTCGCTAAAAACATCGGTCGGGGCACCCCGACGACTGACGAAACGGGTAAAAGCCATTAAAAAGGAATCCACATCCATCGACGGGGTAATTTCGAGGTGGATAGCACGGGTGGAGAGGCAGGTAAAAGTGCAATCCAACGATTTTCTGTTCGCCGGCCAATTGAAATAGGGAAAGGACCGAGGTAGTCCACTCCAATACGGGTAAATGGAGGGCTGAACGGTTGGACCCGCTCCGCTGGAAGTGGGGCCATCATCGGCTGAAACGGCTTGGCTCTCATGCGGGAACAATACAGGCAAGTCGTGATGACCGACTTTGTTGCTTCGCGTCCTTTCAAAACCCAGTAGCGAGCACGAACTTCCGCAAGGGTGCGATCAGCTCTTCCATGAGCCACGGAAATATGCGCCCAGCGTATGAACAATCGGGTAAGCGGATGCTTGGGTTCCAGAACGGCAGGATGACGGGCTTCAGCGCTGATGGGGGCATTTTCAAGGCGGCCACCAACACGAATGATTCCGGCGTCATCTAGATAAACGGACAGTTTCAGCAACCTAGACTCCGGGCGAACGGACTTCGCCTTCCGCAAACTGCTTAAATCGTCAGGGAAGGAGTCGCGCTGTGAAACGCGAATTAAAAGGCGACGGGCTGACTTCAGCTCGTCCGCACTCTGCTGCCGGCCCGTTTTCAACTGCTCACTTTGTCCGGTCGCTGCTTCTTCATGATTGCCATCCAGAATAGACCTTTCTCTGGCACATCTCCGATGAACGAGGATCTGGATGTTGCGAACGAATCTTTCAATCCAAGCGGCGATGCGAATTAGGCGATGTAGATTATCGGCTCGTGCCACAACGTCATCTACTGGCCCGCTAGGATTGGCGATTAGGAAACAGCCAATGGACTCGTCTTCGTGGTCGATCAATTCAGTAGCTGGAATCTGGGCCGGCCATTGCTCGGGTGGCAAAACTAGAAACTCAGGTCCACGGTACCAGCGATGATTTGGATCGAGCTCGGACGGACAGAGACCACGACTGCATTCGTCTGCTGGGTTAAGTACACCAGGAACATGTCTCCATTGCGAAGGGGTCGTCGAATCCAGGATCTCAGCTATTCTGTTTGCGACGAACACGTTGTAACGACGATGGCTGGCGTGGATCCACCGAACAACAGTCATCGCATCAACCCAGAAAAACACGTTCGATATGGGCAGAGTCAGCTCCTTCAGCAGATAGTTTGCTAACCTGACTGCTAGCAAAGCACCTTGAAGCTCCATCTTCGGAATCGAAAGCTGATGGATGGGAGCAACTCTTACTTTTGCCATTACAAAAGAGACTTGGACCTCGCCAGAGGTTTCAGCTCGAAGATAAATTACAACACCGAAACCGTCTTTCGATGCGTCCGAAAAAGCGTGCAACTGAAAAGAACGATACGCCGACTGGGGACTAGTCAAGAAACTTCTCGGGATGTTCAGCAGTTCGAGCATCGGCAGATGTTCCACAAAGCGCCCCCAACGATTCAGAATATCGGCGGGCAGAATCTCATCCCAGCCACCTTTGAGTCGCCAGATGTCCTGAAGGATGATTTTCGCCACCAAAACGACGGGTGCTAGGAGACCAAGAGGATCATAGATGCTCGAAATTGCCGAAAGAATCGAGCGTTTTGAAAAGGCCTCTTCTGTCTTCTTAAAACGGAAAACGAACTCGTCTCGCTCACAACTCCACAGATACCCCAACGTGCGCTCGGTGGGCAAATCGTCAAAATCTAGGTCGAGCTCGGGAACCAGACGAGAGGAAGACGGAAGTTGGTCCAACAACGAACGCGAAGAGCTCAGAAACTGGACGAGGTCGAAACCACCGAGCTTGAGTAGTTCAACCAGCTTCTGACTGATGGAAACGCCTTCATCCACTTCGTCGAACGACGACAACAGGTTGTCCACATAAAAGCTGGAACGAATACGCCTCGCGACTTCCTTCAGGTGTTCGGGCGCATCCTTTTCGAGACGCTGAAGGGCAAAGCTGCAAACCGTTGGCGATGAGACAGCACCGAAAATGTGCACCGTCATCTGGAATTCCTGGATAGGGTCTTCAGTTCCAGGCTCGCGCCACAAAAAACGAAACATTGTGCAATCTGACTCACGAACCAGCACTTGATAAAACATTTTCGCAATGTCTGCAGTAACGCCAATTCTCCTTTCACGGAAGCGAAGCAGCACGGCCAATAACTGCGTGGTGAGATCCGGACCTTTCAGCAGGATGTCGTTGATCGCGGTTCCTTTAAACCGGGCAGCAGCGTCGTAAACGAGACGGATCTTGCTGGGCTTCGTTGGATGTCGAACCGGATGATAAGGTAGGAACCACACCTTGGAACCGGGAGCTGTAGAAGTGACTTTCACTGCGTGGCCGCTGCAAAACACCTCCTTCATCTGCGCCGTAACTGCTTGGCGAAGGTCGTTGTGTAAAAGAAGTCTCCTCTCCAGTGCGAAGAACTTGCGACGTGCGAACTCTTTGTTGTCCGGCAACTTCGGGCAATGCGGGCGAACGGGCAAACCTACTTCGTAACGCGTTCCAGTGTGCCGAATGGTCGATTCGAGTTGGTCCATTGCGGCACGGTCTGACGACGACATAAATGTACTGGGGGCCTCACGAACTGGGAGAGATTGGGTTTTCCAAAACCTTTCGACGCACTCTTCCAGCTGCTCGATCGTTCCCAGCTTAACGAAGTTTATGCTTGGATCTTCCACTGCCGATAATGGGTAGGTCCTTCCAACAACGCACCAGCCAAATGGGGTGAGCATTGCATTAGGGCCCCGAACTCCAGATGGAGGGCGACGAACCTCGATGTTTAGATGGGCGTCTTGAACGTCCATCCCGATCAAAATCTGGACTTCACCAGCGTCTCGAGCAGGAAAGTTGAGGTCACGAAGATAATCGAACGAAGCGAGAACATCTTTTATCTTGCGTTGCCCAACATTTAGACGAGGCACAACAAAGGCGTCGGAAACCTTGTAGCTTTGGTCTCCCTCTAGCGACGAAACGGAGAAGCCCACAAGACGAGTCTCGACGACCGGATCTTTTCCATGGAAGGTTCCAAAACGAATTTTGCGTGGCCGGCCCGTAAGACCAAGCGCATTAGCCGCGTCTTCACGCAAAAGGGTAGCTTGGCTCCCGGTGTCGAGCAGAGCGAAAACGTCAAGAGTCCGGCAACCCGCACGAAGTCGGACGGGAACCACGGCCAAGAGAACATCAGATGTCAGGCGGGGAGCAATGGCGAGTGTTTGAGGTCCTTGAAAACATTCTTGGCCTCCGGCGGATGACGGGAACTGACGAGGTGTGCTTTTCTCAGGAAAAACTCTCTCCGCACCATGCAACAGCGAATGATGACGTGCACGGCATCCGGTGGATTCACAAGCGGGTTTTGAACGACAATCCGCACTGCGGTGCTTTCCTCCAAGACAGTTGAAACATACGCCTTTCTCCTTCGCCACCAGCGCTCGTTCACTCGGTGACTTCCTCTGTAACTCGGGGCAAGAAACAAGTCGATGAGCGCCGCCGCAGCCTGGACACTCGACATCTACGTCTTTCGCTACTTGGGTGGCTAAGATGGTAGGGGGTGGCCGAACGGGTGGCGGTTTCAGAATTGCAGGTCTGCTTGAAGGGTGCTTTTCAACGGCTGGCTTGGGAAACGTAACACGCTTTTCACGAACATCAACCTTAGGCGCCAACTCGAATGCTGAACGAGCCATCCGCTCCTCTTCCACGACCTCTTCCATAAACCGATCCAAGTCGCTGAGGTCGACACCTTTCGGTAAGCGCTTACGTGCGTAACGGGCCCAGCGATGGCGAAAGACAGGTGGCAGCTTCTGTACTGCCTGATCAAGATTAGCAGCACTCTTAAGATCGTGCTCCAATCCCCCTTGTTCCAACACCACAACAGCTCCGTGCAGCTGATCAGAAAAATTTTCAAGCGCCTGGCGATCACCCGGCTTGACGAAGGGAAGACTAAGAAGATCGTGTATTTGACAGCGAGCGATCTGCTCGCTCGAACCGTAGTGCTTCTTAAGATAGGCAAGAACTGCAGTGTACCCACGAGGAGCCTTTAACAATGGCGAGATGCGGCGAAAAACGCTAGGGCCAACCCACTCGGTAAGAATGGCCAAACGCTGGGCATCGTTCGGAATGACGTCGTGGACGAGGGCTCGAAATCTTGAGGCAAAGAGAAGCCAATCTCGAGGGTCGCCATCAAACGGTGTCCTACACGTGAACGGGGCCGAACCTCCAAACATCCAAGGCATGGGCGCTGCAGCGGGTAAGGCCGTCGGTTTCTGTTCCAGATCGTCGATCCAGCTATCTGCGCTCTTGTCGGATGGCCCGGTGGGAAGCAGCACTTTGTCACGAGGCTTACTCTTCGGCAACGGAATATGGATATCGTCATCTGGTTCACTGAAAGAACTCAAGGAGGTCGGCGAAGGCGAACGAACAGACCTCTTTGACAACTTCTCGTTCATACGAAGACGTGCGATTTCTTCCTCGATTTTCCGTTCCTTTCGTTTTGCCCCGATACGAATCTTCTCCTCACGTAACTTACGGGCTAGCTCGTCCAGAAGGTCATTTTCATTCTTTTCTTCTTCTCGCCGCTTGCGTGCCAGTTCAAGGTCGAGTTCGGCAGCAAGGCGTTCTCTAGTCAGAGCCGAAAGGGTAGAGCTCCGCGAACGATGAGAAGACGAAATGCTGGCGGCAACCGAAGATCTTGAGCTGGCCAAAGAAGACGGGCGGCTACCCTCGGCCTGATGATGACTGTCACTAACGGGATCGACAACCACTTCGGTGCGAGAGACATCTTCCTCACGGGAATGGTGGGATGTACTGGTAGGCACACCCCGCGAGGCAGATTCGGGTTGACGGGTCGACTCAACCACACCGGGGCGAGATGTGCTGATGGGCATATCCAGCGGGGCGAACTCGGGTTGACGGGTTGACTCGACAGAACCGGGGCGAACTTGAGCTCTCGTGCGGGTCGTTGCTCTAGGCGCTGGTTGTTCGGTAGCATGGCCGGGGCGACGGGCTGTGGCAAATTCTTCATGAGCCGTATTATAATCATGACGCAAATTCTCCAACCAAGTGTCGTCGGTGACACCCAATTTTGCACAATAACGATGATGGTAATACATACATTGCTCATAATGATCGTTGGCCTTCGTGATGAGATCGTTTGAGTAGATGGAAGGACCTGTCTCGTGAATCACCATCTTGACTTTATTCACGTTGCGGGTGAAATTTCTTCGATGATGGGAACGTTTGCTGATCAAGGTTGCAGGATCGAGACGACTTGTCGAATCCGAGGCGAACGAACGAGTCGGCGAAAGGCCTCGAACAACAGCATCAGGAGCGGCAACGATCAAATCAGCATCACGAAGCTCATCTTGAGTAGCCATGATGAATTCAAGAGAGAGGACACGATGCTCGGAATGAAAAAAAGAAAGGCTTGGAGAGCCACTTAAACACTGGCACGTAAAGAAAACTTTTGCTCAAAATCCGGGAACTCTGACCGTTACCCCTCCTGGGCTGGCGGTTGATTCAGCGTTGGGATGTAAAGAGACAAAAGCATAAAAGAAATATCCAGTGAAGAAAATGAACGACGAAAACCCAATGAAGAGAACGAATGACGAAGAATGAATGTCGAAAAACGAATGGCGAGAATGAATGTCGAAAAACGAATGTTGCGTTAAAGTTACCAGGGTCGAATCTTCCCGGGTTTCGGCACCAAAAATGTTGTAAACTAACCGTAAAATAACGATCGTTCGAAAGGCGATGCGAAATAACGATAAAAAACCGAACGGGCAGGGCGCAAAACCTTGTATTAAACTTTAAGACGCGGGCGAAGATAAAAAATGAGGGGACAAAAAATGGCGACTAGACGCTACCGTTCCAAAAACGTGACTGCCCCGTTAAAACACGTCATTCGATCACTTACGACAAAACAAAAGAATAAAGATGCGCGAATTAGAGAAACAATAGATGAAAAAAGGGGGGGTAAATTAAAGGCGCACGCGAAGCCCGGCCGAGTTGCCATGGCAACTCGGTAACACATATAGTAAGGACACACATATAGAAAAAAGGAAAAAAAAAGGGGGACTAAGGCTTTGCGCATTGGTGACGTTCTCCGGAGGAAACCTTGCATCAGCCGTTATTGCGATAGGCATTTCCGAATACAATTCCGTAGAGGGAAAAAAAAAACCCAGACCGGTTTTTTTGGTCCTTCCTGGCCGCATCCTGGACGGTGTGTGAAAGCCTTGAAAGCTTAGGAAGGCACATAACCGTTTTTAATAAACAGAAATATGTAAGGTGTCTTGAAAAAAACAAACAAAAACAGGCGGCATTGGACGATGACGTGAAACAGATCCACTAAAATTAATTATAATAATTTAATTTAAATTAATTTTTTTTTTCAAAAGAAGAGATTCTTTATCGATGGGGTTATATAATAGACGAAGAACAACTTATTATCCCGCTCTTTGATATCAATTGATTCAAGGGACCTTGCTCCTCGACGCTAATTGGTTCTTTTGGAGGGCAGAGGAAATCTGTGCGAATCTTTGCAGATGGCGCCGAACTTTGAAACAGCAATACAGCAATACGAGAAAGGTCGTTTACTCCTTAGGCTTTATCATTAAGAATTGTTGAGATGCTTTCTTTAAAGGAAAAGATATGTATATATACGTTATCTATAACCAGTTTGGGCCGGTTAACCCTCCTCGTCATCCCAACAAGTATCTTCCTCTTCTCTTTTTTTTTCTTCTTGGTCGCTGACAAACATTTTTTTTTTTTAAGTTAAAATAAAAGGGGAAAAGAAGGACAAAAAAAAAACGAAGGTCATTCGATATAATTATTCATAGGGCAGCAGATGCGCATCACGCACGTTTCTCTGATTTCCCGAGAGTTTCGTACTTGGAAAACGGATAGATCTCGGGGCAAAAAACAAAAAACAAAAAGGGGGGAGGTGACGTTTAAAAAAAAAATTCCCGATTTTATTGTTAAAAATTGAGAAATGTGGCCAGAGGACAGCGTCTATTTGAAGTGAATGCCCCTTCAAAACTGTTTGAAACAGACAAGGTATATATTTCTAAAACGAATTGTTATTCACTGATCTGACTGTAACCAAATAAAATTTAAAAAAAAACTTGTGAAAATTGAACAGCCGGTCAGATAAAAATGGAATAAAAACACAGCGCACAGGAAGAGGCAAACGGCTGAACGTATATAGACGATGGAAATTATTACGTAATGTCCCGACGTCTACTTGTCTGTTTTTCTTCCGGTTTTCTTACATGGAATTTGTTTGGTTTGGTTGAAGAACAAATTGAGCCTGTCTGAAGGAGATATTGTCGCGACATGGTTTCCAATGCGGTAAGCAAACAAAAGGCGGGCGTGAAGCGAGAAAATTGAGGCAGTGCAACGTAGCCTTGAATTTATCCATCAGCCGGAAACTTGCCATCATCGGAAGGCATATAGAAACGAAAGAAAACATGCCCGGCATTGGTCCACAAAAAAAAAAAAAAAACGACGTTTCATTTGTTCCGTCTTTTCACTGGCTCTTTTAGAACTTGAATGATTTATTCAATTGAATTGAATTTTTTCATTCTCGTTCCACTGCGCATTTTCTAAATCAACTCCGGGCCAACGTTCGTTGAAATGTGATGACATTTAAAAACCAATGAAGGTCTTAAAATCTCTCCTCTAACTTTTCCAAACAGTCGAATGTGAGATCTTATTATTTTAAGTTGAATTCAGTTATACATAGCGTTCGTCGCGTCTCATTGTGGCGATGATTCGCCGTTGTATTTATCGTTTGATTCATGTTTTTTGTTTTCCCACACATTTTTTCGTCACACCTTTTGTTTCGCAACTGTGATGTTGGCCGGAAAAATAAATGAATAAAGCAGATGTTCAACCACGTGTTTATTTGAGCTGTATAAATCAGTCGGGCATGCGATATAACTGTCCGTTCACCTGCCAATAAACGAACGCAGTGAACTCAGTTCGCTCACTTGTTTGATATATCGAACGTGATGCATTTTTGTTATCAACCAGCGTGTCTCCTCTCCGTGTTTTTTAATCAATACACTGGCAAAGTTATAACACATCATCAAGTCCAAAAGAAAGACCTTGCACGCATTTTTCGCGGGATAAAACAAAACTGTTCATTGCAATTGTTTCCGATTCGACTCTGGAAAACCCAGAGAAAATGATAATAAATTTCTATTTTACTTTTCATGATCAGCTCCATCGTTCCGGCATTTGCGGTTAATTGTGAAACGAACTTGGCAATTTTGAAAATTGGATTTGGAACGTTCACTTCCTGATCATTTTGATTTTCAAAATGTATATAACATTCAATCCTGGATATCACGCATGGTTTGAATCATTTCTCAAGTTCACGTACACTAATGAAATTACGCAGCTCTTTGATTTCCTAAATAAAGATGAGACGTTATAAGAGCAGAGGCGGATGGCTAGACCGATCAATCACGACCGAAACTATATAGGAGCGGCAATTATGAATTACCCAAGGAACGCTGCACGTGAATTGTCATTTGCAATCGCGTTGCACTCTCATCGCGATTTGGTTTGCATATTTTTATGCACGCAGGGAAATTTCAAGAGTTTTCTATTCCATCTTCACTTTGTATATTTGCATTATTTAAAGAGCCGTGTTTTCCCATCGCGTAATAGCTTAGAGCGCATTTCGTGTGTCTGTCAAGACCTTGGTTATTTTCGACACCCTTGAACCCCCTCCCCCCTTTAAATTTTTTCCCCCCTCCGCCTATTACGCGCTTCTTAATCCCAAAAATAAGCGGCCCCGCATTTGGCTTTTTCGGACTTTTCCGAACCTCTAATTCCTCGACGAACACGGAAACAACGATCACATATGGCTATTAATGGCGACCTTCATCTTAAAGCTAAAAGAAATGTTTAAAACTTAAATGTATATATAGTATATATTTGCTGTACTATAGGCTATTACATTCATGAACACCTGAGGGAATCTAATTCCATACTGAATCACCTCGAAAAAAAATCTAATCAAATTCAGTTACGTGCCATTTAAGGTTAAAATGCTGTTTTCGCCAGCTTATAAACCCAGCAGATTTAAGTTTAGCCGCTTTGTCCCCTTACGTCATTCTTGTTAATGAAAACTAGTTTTTTCTAGTTGGGTTTATCGCGCTAACGTTAAGAGCGCTAACGAGTTTTTTTGTCTATGCTCCGGGTCAACGTTCTGTTAAGTTGTTAGTATAAAAAAAAGGGGGGGGGGGAGGAGGAGGCAAGGGGAAAACCCCAGTCCCTTTCCTCTACGGAAAACAACAACTTAAAAATGCTGTAGTATGCGAAGGAGGATTAAAGTCATGCAGCATCGTCTCCGGGTGGCACCGATCGTGACTTGCCCCCTTTTTTTGGCGAACCAAAAAACCCTTCGTTTTCATACAAACCGACGGCAAAACGCCAAGGGGAAGCGATAAAAGAATAATAATTTCTGGCGGTGCCAACGTACAAGTGCACACGTTACGTAACAATCGAGTTCAATTCTTTTATATAGCTTAGGCTATCTATATACACTAAGCTTTTATGTAGGTCTAATAAACATTGTTATAAAAGAGTCTAGACAAAAATACCTGTAATATGCATCTAATTACACGTATTAGTCTGCATTTGCGTGCATATACTATATATACGTTAAAGTGTTGAAATGCACTGGTAGATACATAGCCTAAACAATGATGTCATGCAAAAGAGCAAAGACCTTTAAAACCCCGTAAGAGTCACGGAATGTTGCATTGTACTTGATGTTATTTATTACAACAAACCGCCATTGAATTGTGCTACTTCTTTTTGAATTATTTCTTTCGCTGAAGGAGATTTAAAGAACAAACTATATAAGGTCGGGGGTATTTCTTGAGCAAAGGACTTTGGCTAGTTCTAACCAGTTTGATCTAGTTTAGATTCAGGCAATTCTTCCTTGAAATAACATCGTGAGAGATGTCCGTTAAGTCCAGGTTGATCATGAACGTATATAGCTCGATGGACTTCCTGAGGAAAGAAATGCGTGAACCGGGTCATTCATTTTAACGCTGACCAATGGCCAATCAGAGATTTTAATGGCATTTAAAAAGAACATTAAATATTACGTTAAAATGCCAAAGTCCATTTGGCTCTCCAGCAGATGAACCGAATGTTATCCACGATCTTATGGCCTCTTTACACAGCAGCTTTTCAAAAGACCTTTTTCTCACGACGCCCTTCACGTGTTTCCGCTTGTCCAAACGTCGTTTGGTCCGTTGTCATCGTATATACTTTTGAGCTGTCAACCGTATCTACACGTCAAATTGCATCGGGCAATTTTTATTCGTTTATTTTATACTTTTATTTGCATGGGTTTTTCTTCTGTTTTACATGTTATAGAATTTTGTTTTCTAAAATTGCTTTATTCTTTTTATTTACTTCGTTTCATTTAAAACAATCGAATTGCGAGCGTTCCACCCCCGGAACCATCAAACCGATGTATAGGCCTTTTTGGGAATTCAAGGCGATTATTGCGAAACAATTAGTTTTTTTTAGGTTTTTTAATAACAAATTCAGACAGGTATAACGGAGGGAATCCGGACTTCCCCTTTAGTGTATTTATATTTTTATCTTTCCACGTGGTGCGCATCATATGAGGAATAAAAGTGTGTGGGACGTACAGTCTAGAACATTCAGCTGGAAGGAGGGAATCCAAATGGGATAGAGTCACGCTACAGGGCATTACAAAAAAAGGAAGAAGAAGAAAAAAATGTGAGGATAGAAATGCGTCACGGATCACGTATAGAAGAGACTGTAGTTACAAATTTGGCCAGCATCGTTAGATCTGCATAGTCATGCCGATTCAGCTGATCTCATCAATATACTGGACGTTATTGCGCAGCATCTATTTGCTGTATTTTCTAAACATTTCTCGAGAAATGTTATTTTTAATATCATTCTCACCTAAGTGAATTTGCATAAACTTAAAGGCAAGTCTACTGGAAAATGGACTGTCTTTACGTATTAGAAGCTCTTCATACATATACACCTCCACTCATTTATTTCAAATTTTATTCTTCTTGCTCGTTTTGCTTTTAACTGAACGTCGTTTCGTTGGTTGCATAACGGGTGACCTTCACGTAGCGCTACGGGATGTTTGAACGCAGTTCGCACATATACTTTTGTAAGGGTTTCGGTCGTTTCCGCACATTGATGGACTCTGCGGAAAAGAGCGAGCTTCGCACGTTCATGTACGGGTCTCTTTAAAGAATTAGATTCGCTTTAACGCACTCTCATTACAAAGTCATAATTCACTTTTTTTTGGTTTAAACTCTATACATTACTTCTCATTTGGCATCAGGAAAAGGAAAGAAAAAAATGTCCTTGCCAAGTCGAAACAGGAAATAGCCGGAACGATGACTGGACAAATGTCGGAACACCTTATAGACGGAACATCCTTATTTCATTGTTACCAAACAATATTTCCAAGGCGAAATTTTATTCTTCAACCCGCACGTGTTTAAGTTCTTGGTCGCTTTTGACATATAATGCGGAAGAAAAAAAAATAATTTTTACTTATCTTTATCCGAAGGTCATGTCCGTCCCTCATTTGCAAATTACTTGACAGCACTTCTCGTGATATTGTCATCGTGCAAAATAACGCGAGTTTTGAATTGAGATGAGTAAAATCTAACATAATATATAAGAGTTACATAACCAATAGAATTTCCAATGTTATTTTTTGCGTTCTTCCGCATTTAGCGATGCGCAGAAAAGCATCAAACATGTAAATCAACATGTTGTTCCATGCGCCCATATAAGCGTGTTATTTGTGGGGCGTGTCATTTTTGCGGTGCCAGCCTGTACCAACTGTACATCCCCTCCCCTGGCTTTGTAATTTGAGAATAATATGCTCATCCGTATAGCCGTTAAAAAAAAAAAAAAAAACATCTTTAAAATTTGCAATTCCCGCCGGGAACGGGAAAATCCCTTTTGACAAGGTGAAACATTTTACGTATATATAAGAAAAAATTTGTTTTTTCATTTTTCAATTGCATTTTATTTTTGATGTGTTGTTGTTCTTTTTTTCTATAATTCTTTTGGTTTGACTGTGGTTTTTCCTCCGATTTTGCAGGTGACTGGGGAACACAACATTATTCTAATCCGATGTTCAAGGTTGGTGCGAGTTATTCAACCTTGTCGTCGAGGGTGTTTTCCATCGCACCTTTTACGCGCTTCCTGAAAGGAACTGAGAAAGAGCCTTTCCTGCGTCGAATTCGTCGCTTTTGAAAACCATTAACGATATGCGGAAATATTCACGCTATATATTCAACGAGCTTTTCTTATAGTCACCAACTGCCATTGTGTATAGATGTACATTGCGCAATCCGCATAAAGGAATAAACGTGCCATTTCAAAAGGAACGTGATGAATTGTTAGACATTGATTTCCTTCCAAACATTTCTTTCTCAAAGAATATCAAATAAGAATGATGCGTCAACTTGGGGAAAAAAAGAAAAAAAAACCTGTCGTGTTTCAGTTGCCTTTAAATGATTTACGATTGCACTTGAATTTGATGCGCGTACGGTGATGTATAGAACTGGGGGAAATGGAACGCGGAGGCTAAACAGCAACATCATTCAAGACGCAATCCTCTTCCGGGTTTGTGTGTTCAATTATTATATATTTCTTTTAAGGAGGGAGTTGTTTGTGTGCGTTTACACAGCACCAAAGTAAAGAGTGTTAATATTTGCGATTTGGTTTCACAAAGATGTAGCTGAAGCGCGTAGCTAAGGAGCTACCGCATCCAGCGCTCAACCTTGAGGATGAAATATAAATCTTATAGGTAATGTAACTGGAGACTTAAACGCTTTATTTTTTTTTATTTTTTAAAGAGCTCATTGTAGTTCAGAAAAAGCGAGGTCGACTTCGTATATATGAGGGGGAATGTTTGACAGTATATATATGAAAAGACAATCATCGCTACTGTTAAAATGGGAAAGGAAAGATAAAGATTAATATCGGATTGTTGGTGAAATCTTGAGGATTGCGGATCCATGTTTGCATGCACTTAGAATTTGCATGCAAAAGAAAGAAACTGTGTTTTATTATTTGTCTTGGTTTTTTTGAAAATTGATTTCATTTTGCGCCGATTTGCAAGGCATTACATCGAACTGATGTGTTCCCCCTGCTCATTTGAATATTTCTGTAGGTGAACAAAGTGAGAAGAAATAATTGGATGGCGTTGACAAGCGTCGAGACGGTGTATGACACGCTCTCAACTACGTCAAAGCTCGTTAAAAGCGTGTCGACCTTGCTAAAGAGCTGAGCAGGTGACACGGCTGCTGATTTGCATGGCGGACTCAACGCGAGAATAAAAAATCCTCAAGAAACGATGGATGACGTCATTTTATTTGTGTGTCGTTTATAAAATTGTTCGGTTAAATTTCACGTTGAATGAAACTCGACAAGGTTGTCATTTCCAGTAGATTATTTCTTTTTGTTTCCTTTCTCTTTCGTTGTTTTAAAATGTGCGCCATTTTCCCCCTGTTTTTGTTTTTTAAGTCCTTCCTTTCCTTTTTCCTTCTTGACATCTTGACGTGCTTTTGTCAACGTCTGGAAGCGGAGCCGATGACAAGTGCATTCAACAAATAACAGAGGAGGTCGTATAAGACAATGTGTATAGCGCACCCCTGGCGGTCTATACGCAAAGAAGCTTCCGTGTTACGTCGGCCAGCTCTTTTAACACACAAGTCGACGTACAAAAAGATATGTCTGGTCGGTCGAAAGTTTGAAGTCAGTTTGACGTGACACACAAAGGAAAGCAACAAGAAAATGTGCTTAGCTTTTATTGATTGATTTTGAATAATGTCATGTATATAGAAACGAACGAGGAACTCCATCTCGTATTGAACATTACGTCAGGTCAATCTTTCCGCTATACTTTCTCATCCACGCCGAGCGTTTGATTATTCTATATGCAGACCAGTTAATAATCGATAATTATTTCAGTTTATCGTCGGTCGTTCTTCACGCGTCAGGCCAAGGTCTTTCTATACCATACGGATCATGTGTACAGATTTTAAATGAATATATGAAACATTGAATAGCAGCCATTTCCTTCGTCGGCTTTCAGCCGTTTCATTTTGTGAAAACTAATTTTCACGTTTTGCCGAGGACGGGAACCACTAAACGCCGATTTTTAGCTAAATATGATTCTAGGAGGTCACGCTTTAGTTAACTTTATTCATTTTTTTTAAAGCATAAAAGGAATGCCTTTTTTTTGGCTATCCTAAAAATTCGAGTGAATAATGGACTTTCACTGCCCCACCAGCGATTAATTTGTTCCATTTGATTTCTCAATTAATATACGCGCATGTCAATTGCAGATTGGAGGTGATATTTTGGCACCAACGTTTAATGGGTTAACCCACAAGACAATTGTTTCTAATGGCCGTGCGTGTTGTTCGGCGGGAATTCAACTGCGGTTTAATTGCTAGCGATGTTTGAAAATTGGGCGCAATTCTGGAAATTTTAGAAAACGTTTCGCGCATTATATTCTCGAACAGAGTTCATCAATCTCTTACGTATAGTGCAACTTAAAAAAACAAAACCGGTAACGCTAGTCGCCATGTTAGTCGACTATTTCCAATCAAAAATATAAGCAGTTAGACTTTTTTTTTTTTATTCCAATCTATACTCGACGAGTTTTGACGTAACGAGTAATTCAAGAAAAACAAACTATTAAAGGTTGGATAACAAGCACAAACTTGAATGTCATTAGAAATGGGCCTCAGTTTCTTTTGATTATTATTATTATTTTTTTACGTCATCGATGACAATTTTTTCTTCGATATTCAATCACATCCCAGGAAGCATTTCAAATTTTATGATATGCCAAGATATTAAGAGAGGCTTTGTTAACCAGTGCGTGCATTATTCACGTTAGCGTCGGCCCTCTGTTGACGGACATTCGACGAATCGCTGATGTTTTCTCCTGTACGCGTTTCAACCTTCGTGTCTTCTCTCCATCAGGTGGAGATGACATGCAAAGAAAATTGTTATCCACCTAATCAACTTTCGAAACCGTAGTCTCTTCAATCCTCGTTGGATCTTGATTATTTTTTCAAGCCATTTTTTTTTTTAATTGCTGTATTAAAAATCAACGACTCCATTTTCAAAAATATGAAATTTAGCACGTTTTTTTTTTGCGACGTAAAGGCCCTCTACGTGAACTCTGTGCACCTGTAATTTTTGTTTTTTAAGTTAACAAAAAGGTTAACGCTCTACTAGTTACAGCTTTAAAATGAAACATTTACCTGGGGGAGGGGGTTGGGTCAAAAGGTTCAAGAGGGGGGGAATGGAGGGAGTCTTTTGTCGATGTACAATTTTATACATTTTATTTATATTTCTATCTTCTCTAGTGAGAGAGAGAGTGAAAAAAAAAAAAAAGAAAACGAGGAGAGAAGAGAGAGACTTGACTATTTCAAGGCCGTATGTCGATGGATTGGGTGCCGGAATGCCGGGCTCTTACTCCTCGACTTGTATTATTCCGCGCTCCCCCCTCCGGACGACATTTTCACTTTCGAAATAGAAAAAAAAAAAAAAGGGAAAAGAATAAGAATGAAGAGAGAATGAAGGAAAGAAAATAATAATAATAAAAAAAGAGATCCTCCCTTCTTTTCTTTTTTACCTCTTCGTTCGTTTTTTTATTTACAAGGTTAAAACCCAGTGTACGGTAACGCGGCTTTCAAACTTGTTTAGCCCGCGTCTTGCGGTCTATAGGCCGGCGACGTGGAGCCGTGCACCGGCAAACAACTTCCCCCTCTAAAAGAAAAGTTTTTATGTATATATTTTTTAAAAATTCTTTTTAATCTATTTAAAAATGAGACAGGGATACGCCATAAAAACGCTGTCTTCTTCTTTTTGTTACGGTTGTCTCCTTTCCCTTTCGTTTGAAATCTCTCGTCGACATTTTTCTTTGCGGGGATGATGGAAGTCGCCACTGCGAGCGCTCCATGACAACTCCCCCACGCGGCTGCTCGTACAGACCGGCAAAGCTTCTTAACCTTGATTTTAAAAAAACAAACAAATGGAGTCCGTTCGTGAGATGGACAACAAAAAACAAATTTCGTCAAATCGAAGGTGAAAATAACATTGAAAAAAAAGGGGTTGAAAACGTGATGGGCAAAATGAGGTGGAGAAAAATAAAAATAAATCAGGGTCAGATCCCGTTGTGAATTGAGAGGCTTTCAACTCCCAATGCCCTTACCTGTCCCATAACCCTGTGTACACACGCCATTTTCTTTCTCACTCAATCTGAACATTTTCTCACCTGGATTGGCCAGCAGTAGGAGGATGAAACAAATTCCGAACCCCAAAACAAGTTTCATTTTTCTTTTTTTTTTTTGGGTTTTTTTCTTCTTCATAACAGATTCCCCCCTTTTTTTTTCTTTAGTTTTTTCTCTACCTACCCCTTTTTTTTCTTAAATTCTAATTTCTTTACTTTACCTTTTTTTTTTCGTTTTTCTCTCCCCCCCCCATTTCCGCCACCTCCCCCACTCATTTCTGAATTCATTTTCTTTTTCGACACTCAATTTGCCCTGTTATTTGTCGGCACAGGGTTTTGTTTTACCCCTATCCAATTTTGGTGTAAATTGAGTCTTTTTCTTCTTAATTGGATATGGAAATTCGATACCGTGCTGATAACAGATGCACCACGAGGTCAAGCATAAGCAACTATGAAACACGACAGTTCCGTCTGCTCTTGTCCGTCGTCTCATGTCACTCGTTTTCTCTTTTTTCCAAAATCGAAATTCGTCACACCATTTCCTTTTTGTGTGTGTGTGTTGAAGTTGCACACGAGGTTACCGTTCCGCTGTGTGCGTCTGTATGGTAATATCCGGATGGCGTTACAAAATCCGCCTTCCCTCAACACGTGGTCGTTACGTAACTCATCCCCCGACTTGGATTACATAATTAAATTTTTTTTTTTTTTACTTTTTTCCCGCCATTATTCTTGAATTAATGAAGTCCATTTTCAAAGAACAATTCAGACAGAGAGAACTTGCAAACTGAAATCCCTCCAAAAAAGTACCAGCACCTTTGTCAACAACGAGACTAGTGGGAAGAGTAGAAAGAAAAAAAAGAGGTAGAGAACGAAAAAACAAAACAAAAGAGAGGGAACAAAATCCCCTGCAACCGAAATTTCGTCGTTTGCCTTCACCTGATTGGTTGGAGTCAGAGCCAAGCTCCGCCCTCTGGTGGAAGAAGCGGGTGGTTGAGCCACCATGTTGCTTGACGTTGGTGGGCAAGAGGGTGTTGGAAGAAGGTGGCGAGAGGCACAGCCTAGGACGACAGAGGGACTAGTCTAGAACCGCTAGACGGACTGGCCTTTTTTTTTTCTTTTTCTTTGATAAAAGGAAGACGACTGAGTTGGTCGAGTCTTAGTTGAATCGCTAAAGCCACCGAACTTACCTGTTCGCAGCCTCGTCTGGTTGTGTGTGCGCGTCCGCGTGTGCCAGTGCCTTATTCTCTTGTGTCGTGCCGTGTCTCACTCAGGTAATGATCGTTACCCCTCTCCACCACACACACACACACACTCACATACACACACACGCTTAAAAGGTTACAGCGAAAATGTCTTAGTTGAAACAAATTGATCCCATCGGTTTCCAACAAGTTCATCTAAACGGATTTCCCGACAGAGGAATTATGTTCGTTTGTTTCGATTCTAAACAGTAACTTAAATGCTAGTAGTTGCCACATCGTTCTCTTAGTCTAGTTTTTAAATTTAAATGTTTTATGTTGAAAATTGGAAAGAACTAAAAAAATCCCGCGTTTGTGTTTGGGCTTTTTTTTCGACAGCGTGTCCATGTGGGTAGAGAGAAAAGTAAATTTTGAAAAGGGTAGAGAGCTTCGATATTTTCTCTTTGGAGTCTTCTGCTTTCCTCTTTTTTTTTAAGGGGGGGTATATAGTTGTATGGGTTTCGGTTTCCCAACAGCAACGATGGAATTACCCTTGATCAAAAAAATTTAGAAAGTGGCGGACTATCTTTCTATTTTCTTCTAGCCGGATGTTTCGAGTCTAACAAACGTTTGTTTCGCTATTCGTTCTTCTTTTATTCTCATTTTCACTTGGCGCTTGAAAATGGTACAAATCAGAATGTCACTAGTATGGTAGCCGCCATTTTTCTTCAACCCCATTAGAATTCAATCAAATATGTTTTAGACTAAATTCAATTGTGAATAGAATAATATTTTTG
>NW_025533313.1:0-47289 GCF_020631705.1 Daphnia magna | reverse complement strand
GATAAAAAGCCCTATTTTGCCTCGCATAGCTCGGGCTTGGTCCCGCTTAGTTCCTTAAGTATAGTTAAGTTAAGTTATTTTAGGTTACTAGTTTACTTTATTACTTTACTATTATATTACTTTACCCACCCAAAACCCCTATTTTGCCTCGCATAGCTCGGGCTTGGTCCCGTTTAGTTACTTAAGTATAGTTAAGTTAAGTTATTTTAGTTAAGTAAATTTGGTCGGGTAAAATAGACTTTTACCAGAATGAATAACAATTTTTATAAATTGTGATGCAGGCTTTACGTTGTATTAACTGTTATCTTACAACTGAAACGTATGTATACGTATATTTAATTATTAACATATATATAATATATATATAGTATAAATATAGACCTTATTAAGATCCAAAGGTATGGGTCAAGCCTACCCTCTAGCGGTGCGTTTCAGTGTGAAGGGGTGCCGTGAACAGCCGCTTTTTATTTGGCTCGCCGCATGTGGCATGGTAATAGGCTATTTAACGGTAGCAGGCGACTACCACATTTTTCGTAAGTTTTCTGTCACGTTGGATTGCACGATTATGCTGTATTATGACTAGTGATACTACTATCTGTAGTTTAAAGCTCTCTAAATTTGCTGAGGGTTTAGTCCCAGAGGAGAAGAAGTTGTACTGCGATTTTTTAAAAGAATTGGGTGTGTTGACCCACTTACAATTCCCCTATCAGTGTATAAAAGTGAAAAAAAAGTGAAAGAAGTGCTTCCTCCAATAAAAAATAAACATTTAGTTCTATATTTAGTTATTGAACGGAATGGCAGTGATGGTGAGAAGTTTGAGGCATACAAAAATCTAAACGGTTCTCCCCAATATGTAGATAACACTTTTGCCGATAAACTTCTTGCCTTTCCACTTACCAATGACATTGTGATCATTCGCAGTCATATAACTCACTCACAATCTCTAGGAATTAACCCAACAACACCGTGGGCTGCAATACATTCTGATGGAAAAGTTAAAGTTGCATATTGTGACTGTGCTGCTGGGTAATCAATTGTTGACAAAAGTTTATACGTGTGCTAGTAATCATTTATTGTTGTATTAACATAGGCTTGGGAGAGTCTGCATTCATGTTAGTGCATTGCTGCAACTTGCTGTTGCTGAGCATGAACTCCCCAGTCGTAGAACTGAAACTGCTTGGAATGCTGATGAAGATCAAGTAGCACCAACATCTAAAGCTTGCGAGTGGAACAAACCAGGCAAAGGACCTGTGAGTTATTGCTAGATTTCATTTTGACAAATATGAATTACTCATACAATGTACATTATTTAACGATGTTTGTACAGGTCACTGTTGGAAAAGTTGCAGATTTATCTGTCATAAAAAAAAGGAAACACGTCAATGTGGTAATTGATAATCCTCCAGTTACTGCAGAAGAGTCCAATCAATTGTTTTCAGAGCTTGCAGAGCTACCTTTTTGTGACTAAACTGTAGAAACACCACAAATACAACACACTCTTGTATTTCCCATTTCTTGTAATGTTGTTCGAAACCGTGTAATCCAACATATGACAGAAACTTACGAAAAATGTGGTAGTCGCCTGCTACCGTTGAATAGCCTATTACCATGCCACATGCGGCGAGCCAAATAAAAAGCGGCTGTTCACGGCACCCCTTCACACTGAAACGCACCGCTAGGGGGTAGGCTTGACCCATACCTTTGGTCCTTAATAAGGTCTATACAGTACCCACGCCAGGTATTGGATCACCTCGGTCCAAAAAAGGCGTTTTAACCCGCGCGAGATAGGCCTAACGGTGTCTCGCGCGTGAATTTTTTTTACATACTAAGATTGCTCGTACGAAGTTAATTTTTTTTTTATCAGAAAGATAAAGAACTAGTCTTTATCTTTCGGATTTTTAATTTGTAAAAAGTATAGTTGTTGTATGGGAAAAAGGATCATTTTGAAATATTGGATCACCCCCGACATGTGTTGCATTCGTTGTCCCTACCCGCGGCTATGCCGTCGGATATGGGAGAGGGTCAAATGGTTCTATATCCTTTCATTTTGTTTGGACGGAAGGGATACTATGGTGCCTACCATACCCTCGTTTTCTTTCCATTCTTCTCTTCCTCTACGTTTCAGTCAATTTTCCTACTTTTAATTTTGCACTTTTTTCGCGGGTTGCAAAGAAAGAGAAATAGGAATAGCGTAAAGGGGTACGGTAGGCACCAAAGTATCCCCTCCATCAAAAAGAAATAGAAGGATATAGACCGATTAGCCTGCTAAAGAAACTTCCAAGCATGACTGTATATATTATATATAATATATAATTTAAATTAAATATATTATATATATATTATAGTAATATATTGTTTAAAAAATCACACATACAAATAAATGTTAAATAAACTACTTACCGCAATGCATGCACACAATATTCACATCCGGAAACAATTCATGCCGACCTCGTATGCATTGTATTGCGCGTCATGGCTCATGTTTTTTTATTCTCTCGTGTTTCGTTGCGCATATTCAATCTGTTTGATGTCTCTTGGGGCCTGGACTGCTTGTTTTTTCATATTATCTCCAAAAAATTTTAACATGTCTAAATACACTTCAGTAGGCTGATCACCTTCTCTTTCTTTCGCTGTCTCCAACTTATATCTTTATTTTGCTGTGCGAAAGAAAGGCTTTTGGGTCTTCTCTTCCCGTTTTGCATTTCCGGGGGCATATGTAGGGTTTACGACAGAAAAATTACCTTCGTACACTACCAAAACTTGATTTGGATAGTCACTGTGCATGTATGCTTTTTTGGTGAATTTGGTGGAAAATGATTTCGCCAATTCCCCACAGTTGATACGCAATTTAAAAGTTAAACGCGAAAAGTGCACTTGCACCTTTTCTCGATCTACCTGTTCAAATTCTTGTTAACCTTCATCGTAAAATTATTTTTTATCCAGGACGTAGTCCACCTCTCCTCTTTGTTGACGCCAATTATATCCGTCCATTCGCCAATCTTGTGCATATTTTTCCCCTTCCCATTGTATCATGAATTGGGAACCTGTTTTTAGGATGAAAAATGTACATTAGATACATATCAAACATGCATCTCTGAATTGAAACTGTTTCTATAAAAAAGCTCAGTTCACATATCATATTGAATCAATAACATTTATATTACATATGTATGAATTAAACATATATTAACAACAAAATGTATACATTTGACTACATATTACCTGGCTTGGGGCGAATAGCTAGCGAGGGCAATTTGATATCTCTGTTGATAAAAAATTTACGAACACCAGGGTCAGAAAATCTTGAAATGATATTAAGCATGTAGTCCTTTTCTTTTTTAGTTAAGACTATTTTTAGATCAATCAAGTAATTAAATTAGCAAGGGAATTCAGCTTATGGTTTTTAGCCTAATGATGAGCGAGTGAGTTTCGAGTTTGGCTTTTATTTTACAGTCCAATTGTACTAAAACACTTGTTGCCTCTCAAGTATTATAAACATTGGCTTATTCTGGTTAAAGGAATGCACAAGCTACTGAAGAAAAATGTATCTCGCAAAGAAATTTAAGTATTTCGTAAACTATTCTTTAAATTTGTTTCACAAGTTGAGTTGAGTTATTGTACGGTAAAGATCAAGTTAGTTATAACGTTCACCTATTACAAAACGTTGTAGATTCTGTGACTTATTGGGGGTGCCCGTGGGCTTATTCGGCATTTATATACGAAGATATAGGCGGAACACTTAAGTAAGCTTGCCATGGGTCTACTCAGATAGGAAAACAAATATTTTCCTCCGTTTTGAAGAAGGCAAAAGCTCGTGACGACGCTAAACTTCATATTCCATTTGCGGAAGACTTCTTCAAAGAAATTTATTATAGATTAGATGCTTCCGTGTCAGGAAACCATACATTGCGAAGGCTGGGTAAAAGTCTTTAAATTTTGTTACAGCCGGAAGACGTTACTTCAATTCAAAACAGACTAGGAAAACAAATGTTTTGCATTGCATGTTTAAGTTACGAAATGCTTGCGGCCAATGGTAAAATCTTTTCTTGTATGTCCTATTCCTCCCGTTTCAAACGTAACAACTCAGTTATTCATTGTGTTGACGGAAATACTTACAGTATTATAAAAATTTTCAAAATTTTTCTTTACTGCACTTGTGCAACTGAAGAACGTTCTTGCTGGGTCTCCAACCCCTCTAATTGTCTTCAAAGTTACTATTTCTTTATTGGGGAAAACATTCCTTTTAGGAGACATGTTTCTATACTCGACGAACACACTTTGATCGATTTGGGCTCTGTAGTAACAAAAATAAATTCTAATGGCTATCATTCCCTAAAAAACCATTAACGCCACAGGACGTGGTTTCGAAATATTTTCTTCTTCTTTGTGACAACGAAATGCATTGTGTGAGAAACGATATTAGGTTTGAAAAAGATTAATGGATTTGTTGTAACAAAATATACCTGTTAATTGCATGTTTCGGCTTATTATTATGTTTTATTAAGTGAATCTGGTATTTAAAGTTACAGTTATTACAAGCGTATCCACGAAAAATACGTGCATAAAAATATATAAAGTAGAAGTAGAGTGGCAATCAGTAAAAACAATGTGAGTCTCAGTAAGAATATAGTGGCATTAATGCCCAATCTAGTAAAACAGCAATTACTAGTGCCTACTATAGTAAAACAGCAGTTTGTGTCAGTAAATATACAGTGAACACTACTGAAAACAAATGTGTCCAAGTAAAAGTGTAGTGGTCACTAGTGAAACAGTAGTGTGTGTTACTAATACTGATATTGAAACAAAGAAAAAAATACGCCCACTTAGTGTTACTTTTATTTTACTGCGTTCACTACAGTAAAATGATAGTTTACTTGGCTACATTATCATTTTATTGTAGTGCAATCTAGTACTTTTTTTACCTGGGGAGCGACAGGTTGCGACTGTCCACCACCAGGATAACGAGCAAGACTGCCCTCGCTGCTTCTTCACCCTCCATCTTTGACTAAGGGAGGAAGTTCACGAGGGCAATAAAACAAAAGAAGTGTGCCACTGCCAAATTAGTCCTTAGAGCTCTAAAAGAGGTGAGTGAGGTGACGGAAATGTAAGGGAGGTTAAGCAATTAGCAAAAAAAAAGCGAGTTAGTTCAGCCAAGGTCAGACAAGTTCAGACTTGTCGTCCTTCCGGAGATGGCACGATTGCATACACACACACACAGACACACAGCAACAAAAATTTTAATCAATTCTAATGACTTCTGTCGTTAACAACTTTAACGGGCTATTCAACAATACAGTCGCAGTTCATGATGCCGTCTCAAGTGTCAGTCACGAACATTTCGTAATGTTTACGTCAGTCGGAACGTCACTCTGCGCAATGTTGCTAATTTCCAATTTCGCAAGCTGACCAAGGTAACCATTCCAACGTTCTTATGGTGCGTGCGCCTCGAACTAGTATTCGCTCCATTCTGCTAGCGATAGTTAAAGTAGTAATAGAAGCCAACAGTCTATGTTACACGACGTTCACAGTCCTCTACCGAGGTAGAAAAGCGACGCCGATCACGCGCACGTTAACAGATCAACTTCATCAATGGGCCTTCGATAACACATTCAATCTGGATCCTTCAGTAGCTCGTTGCTGATGGAATCCAAAAAGGTGAGGTTTACGCTGATCTCGATAGACGGTGCCCACAAGAAAGAGACCACAAAGCGTATTTGTTGTACCGAAGATTAACTTGAGCTATCGAAAAATTATTTTCCCGAAATCAAACACCCCGTACGAAGCGTCAAGCTTTGGGTTTTGGCGTACCCAAACTGTTAGCTTCACCAAAGCTTCCCCCACGCTAGCCTACCGATATCAAGCTTGCCGTATGTAACGGTATGCTTGAGTTAGGAAACCTAACAAAGCTCTTGCCTTTTCAAGCTGCACCCGCGCTTGCTTGCAGTTGTCAAGCTTATCGTTAAAGGGTAACTTGAGTTTGGTTAGCTAACAAAACTCTTACTTTATTCAAGCTTCCCCCACGCTATAATATAGCTTACAGCTAGGTGTCAAGCTTGGCAAATGAAGGGGTTAGCTTGGATTTTGTGGGCTGTTAGTTATAGTATAATAATATTATTAAATAATGAGCGGATTTCAGTTAGAATTATTTATTATGAAAAGTTAGGTTATATTTCTTAAGCTAGTTTTTTAGGAAATCAATCATCTGTTAAAATATTACTTGTCTTAACGATCCGTAATTAGAAAAAAAAATAATTTATTTAAATAAAACAAGTTTTTGCAATTTTTAAAAATAACAGAAGATAGCTCTTTGATATTAACATTAATTATAGCTTATAAGTTATAACAATAAAAAGTAAAAAGTAAGATATTGATGTGGAATGTTTTATTGTGAAGATAAGATATGTTTTGTATAGGATAGACTACTGCTGATTAGTAGTTTAAAATTCTCAAATGTTGTATAAGCCAAATGGATGATTGGAAGGAGCCGCGATTGCGACGCGGGAAACTCTGGTTCGAATCTAGTTCCAGGAATTTCTGTGTTCAAGTTGACAGATACAAGCTCGCGCGGCGCTGGCTAACTTAGCTTGAATAACCCAAGTCTGATGCTAGCTGAAAAATCTTACATTGGATCGGAGCAAATCTAGCTTGTCTCGTGGAAGCTTTCACTCCTTTGGGAGCCTTACGTACGAAGCTTGCGTCCATCTTTTATCTAGCTAACCGTCGCGTACGGGAATCGTTGGTCGCATTTTGCCAATTTGGAACTGCCTGCCATTGACTCAGATCAAGTTGATTTGTTAATCGGCATGGATTTTCAACGAATCATCAGATGACCCAAACAATCGGATCCATTCTGGGTGAAGGCAGCAGCACATCAAACGCGTTTTGTCTGGGCGGTAGCCGGAAATATCTCCGACAGTTTCGGAATCAGACCACGCAACAAGAAAGCGTCAACCTCCAATCCACGTATTAAACGCCATCGCTTTCTAGTGTAATAGACCAATTCCAATCCCTCGAAACGATCGGTAAATTGCCCAAGTTTAAGTAAAACAAATCTCAATAGGATGAAGGTCGACAGATGATAAATATACTGCAGTGTTCAATATCCTTCATCGGTTTCGGCAATTAGATTGAGCTTCCACTTCGCCGCAATATCCCTGTAATCCCAAACAATAGGAATCAAGTGCTCACACATTTCTTCAGTATTGAACACCGCCTCATGGAGCCGTATATATGCGAAATTGCAATCAAATACCGAAACAAAAAAAGCTAACATCGTCAGGCACCGCCGTTCAAGTGAGCAAATCAGATATTAAAGAAACCCCAGGCAAGGTCTGCTACCTACCACACTTTTACGTAATGAACCATAATATACCAGGCAAAATCAGAGTGGTATTCAACGCCGCAGCAAGCTTCCGAGGTTTGTGTTATAACGATCTTCTATTGCGTGGTCCACAATCTATCCCTAGCTTGGTTGGTTTACTTCTACGCGCTAGACAGTATCGTTTCGCACTCTCCGCACACTCTCAGTTTTTGAATTCTACTTTTTCCCTACTTTTGGCTACCATTTGGTAGCGAAATGAAACATGCTACCAAATGGTAGGAAGAACTACCATTTGCTAGAAAAACCGTCGATTTCTGTGAAGTCGACAAAAAGTAGAGCATAGTAGATCCCTTACCAATTGGTCTACCATTCGAAAATATCGCGTTGGTAGGGTGGACTACCATTGAATTCCGGCTACCATTTGCCTTCTTTACTTCTACCTTTTCTTCTACCATTTCCCTACATTTCGTCCTACTCTTTTCCTTCTTAAATTTATTTTACAAATACGCGCGAAATAGGTTTGGTTTGAAATTAGCACATTGCTTACTGTATTTGGGCATATCACGACTAAAATTTCCTGGTTGATTTGGGAAACATGTAAGGTAGGATAAACGGGTACAAACAGCGAGAAACAGTTTGACAAAACGATTAACATTGCTAGATTTAATTGTTAAACATGACATAGGGAAACGAACAAAGGTCATTTCTTAATATTGAGCAAATTAGGAGAACAACTTTTGGCTGCTATGAATTTAGCTGCGTGAAAAAATCAGCAACAGAGGGGCGCACTTTACCAGAGTGGACATTAAATACGTAGCTGTCAAAAAAATAATAAAATGTGTTGAGAAGTTGAGGGTATTTAATGCGAAACATGTGAAACGACGCATAAACGTTTTTGAAAGCTGTGATGGAACTTGTTCCGCTTGAGATGACTTCTCCTTCACAAACAATGTTGAAACAAACCGGATTCTTAAGCGATCCTACGCAGCACAAAAAGGGTGACTCCTTGAGGTGCGGCTTCTCTTCAATGATTGACAAAATGTCGTCGTTGGCTTGTTTTATAAAAACAAAATGTAGGCTAAAACTGAAATTATAAGAACTATTGTTATCTGTACCTTTATGAAGTAAACAACTCGTTCAATAATTGATTTCTGGCTAACAACACGTATTTTTTTCAGAGGCGGAATCAGCCGCAGTAACAAAACTAAAAGTTGTAGGCATTCTGAAACAAATTATGTGAATTAATAAATTATTCTATCCACTGAAGAACGTGGAAGTAAAACGTAAGAAAATGAAAGTTACCGTCATCTGTGTCTGGAATTGGAGTGTTTGATCTTCCTGCACTTTTCTTTATCAATGGTCCGTACCCCCAAACAAAAGTTTCTTCAAAGTGTCCCGCTTTCGGAAAGGCCAGGAGAAAATCGCGAAAAATCTAAAAGTTCATGGTGTTATTAGAAAGAGATAAAAAATTTTCGTAAATGTCTATATAGCTATTACTAAATTATGGCAATCTCTGAAGCGAGGATACTCCAGAAGTATCTGGGTAGTAGTCTATTGTCCTTGAGAAATTTGATGCTGTCTGTAGTTATATGTTGAGGCCATATGTTCTTTAATTGTGGCTTCGTTCGAACCCTGTTCAGATAAATGTATTTTCATCCACTCAATCTACGTAAAAAGAAGAATCATATAGATTAAGCTATCTTTATAATAGTACGCAAATGTAATAACCTTGAATTTGTCTTCATCTTCATTGAAAGTAGGATCTTCTCTATCAGCAGTAAGCTCGTCGTCAGGTCTGCGATTTGACTTTGGCTTTTCAACCGGCCCACTACAATTTATATTTAGTTTTTTTTTTCCCTTGAGACCTCAGACTTTGTCCGCATAGTCTTCAAGCGGGTATCGATGAATCCGTTGGTCAGTTTTGGATTGTAATAGTGGGTATAGTTGGTAAAGCTAGAGCCCTCGTGACAGGGGACGGCCAAACATGGAAAAGCTGTAACGATTGCCTTTGCAAGTTTTTCTTTTAGGCTTCTCGGTGGATAAAAATCTTCTTTCCCAGACAGCATGCACATATGGCTCACCAGTATTCGGACTAAAGTTTTTCTTTCTTCTATTTCCAAATACGCTTCGTTACGATCCATAAATGATTTTACTATTTGTCTTCCATCAGATGACTCCTTCAAGATCGAAATGACTGGAAACTTTTCCTGAAAGAAAAATGAAACCAATTAACAAATAGATTCTTTTAGTAAATGTTAGGAAAATTAGTAAAGGTTATATGAGCATATGGATACTTCAGAGTTGCTCAGAGGATCTGCCGCTACTTCAGTAAGTTTTTCAATTGCGCTAATCAGATCATCGTTTCTTTCTTCAAAATCCATTACGCTGTCGTTTGCACATAATCCAGAATGTTTGACACTTTTCCTCAAGAAAGCAGATGCACTTTCAACCACCAGATTCTTTACCAGTTTTTGCAATTTGATGCTATGGCTGATAGACAAATTCAACCCATCTATTTGTTTTTCAGTCAAGGACAGAAGGCATTCTCCATCAATATCTTCTCCTGACAAAAAAAAATTATATAAGCGATAAATAAAAAATAGAGTTTTCGATAGGAAAAAACCCCAAAAAGACAAAAAGAAAGATTGACGATTTAAGATAGGATTGCGAAAATTTAGGGGCGGAGGCAATTGAAATGATACGATACTTTTTTAAACCCAATGTCTCGGTGAAACAAAACACGTTGCATCGCCTTCTTTATAATTCTGGAGGATCCATAATGGCTCACAATCCGGTAACGTTTCAGATTTTATTAAGACAAGGCTCTCAGGGAGTGATAATGTTTTAACTTGAAATGAGTGAAAATGATCGTTGAAACATACTGTTCTGCATGATGTTACAAAAAAATATAATGCTTTGTCCTTAACGGCCATTTTACTCACAAGTCCAAATTCAGGGTAGCCGCTGTTGGTTTTAAAACTAGGCTTAATCAAAATGACGGATCCTGTACGATATTTCCTTCCTTTGAATATGACCCATTTAGGAACTTTAAAATCGTTACGAAACGTATCATAATTTAAATTTTGAAAAACATTTATTGCCCGTAGGCTATTATCGCTGGGACCTAAAAAAAAATTGTCGGAATGAAAAATTTCATTGTTCAAAATCGCGGCACAAGATACGGTCTGCAGATGAAAGGCAACACTTTTGGCAATGTTAACAAAATTACAATTGTTATGAGCAACTCGTTTGCATATGTTGTGGTATGCTTCGTAACACATGCACCAATATCGAACCGGTGGGCCATTTTCCCTAATGACGGCTGGGTAATGAATTAAATGATGGAATTTATTAATTGGGTTGATATCTGGGAACAACTTGTTAAAACAAAAAAATTTGATTATTCAAGTCTTCAAGTATGAAAGTATGTTCCAAGGCAATACTTGGGGAAAAAACAATATCCATTATCCTATTTAACATTAAAATAAGTTCAAAGTAAGGATCAGCAACTTCTATTAAATCTCCGATGATCAACGGAATCATTCGAATCAAACACCAATTTTGGGAAACACGTTGCTTTGTGCTATAATTTCCCCTCTTTCGAATTAAAAAATCATTGAATTTTGGCGAAGGCTTGTTTTTTTAATCATAATAGCTATAACTAAAGCGTATCAAACGCTTATTAAGTTCCCCGGCTAGGAAACAGTACTTCCCATCTATTGAAAATTGTCGAAAAACAAGCATAATCATAAATGGAACTATGCCTTCCAAAAAATCATGCATACAGTCGAGAATTAAATTATTAGCAACGTGGAAAAAAAAGCTTTTGTTCATGTGGCAATTAAATTTAATTCCGGTAAGGGGAGTGGATTGGCCATTTGTCAACTTTGCCTCTCTTGCAGACACATCATAATTATCTTTTGTTCGCATTTCCAATGCACGCGGATTGGAATTACTCTTTATTTAATCCCTGCTTAAGAGGCAAAGTCGGCAGAATTTTGTGGCAGATGGTGACGAAAAGCCAAACAATTCGTGAATCCCCTTTGTGTCGCCGCAAACCGAGGAAATTGTACCATTGATCCGAAATCCTGGGATTTCAGCAATATCTAACAAGATCTCCTCATTCGATTCAAGAATATCCATTTCTTTAAACAATTCATCAATGATAAATCTAAATTCGCTATCTTTCTAATGTTTACTATAACATACCGCAAAGGGATGAATGTTTCCAAACCGTGAATTTTCAAGTGGAGCTAAATTTTCAATTCTAAAACAGAACATCCCCAAATCATGTTTTTTAGTTTTACTCCCAAGCGGATTGGTCACTTCTGTTTCATCAAAAAATAATTGGAATCGAATCGCAGAAGGGAAGGCTTTAAAAAAAGAACTTTTTTTTAAATTATTTGTGTCCCGATGACTTCTAATGAAACCATCATCACTGGCACTTTCCTTAAAATATCTCTCTCGGAATTCTTTTTTAGAGAACAATGTACTTAAAGTATCCCGTAGGGGTATGTACTGGAAAGTTTTATTTTTTGTTTGGGGAAATGAGTTTCCACTGGAGTCAATTCGAACAGGGTTGTTACTTTCTGTTGAAATAAATAGAGTTCTTGGCTCAACAAAATCAAAATTACTTTTGAAAAAACTTGATCTTTTTTTTCCGTATTAAAATTTTTAAGAAGCGACGTAATGGACGTATTATTTTGACGATTATCGTATTTTTCGAAAATGGCCCCAAAATTGTTAGCAATGAAATCTAACGCGGTGTTAGAAACTAAATGCTGAGATCTTAGATTTAACAAAAACGACGCTAAATTTCTTTCAAGTTCTCCGTATGCCCAATCGTTTTCGAGATAAGGTTCATTTAACATTTCAATACAATAATCATTGATTGCGGCGCCATCTACTGGACGAGAATCTACGGCGGGATTTGGAAAAGCGAAATTTTCAGCAAAGACAGTATTAACACTTCGTCGACGACTTCCACTACACCGCATTAAATGATTTCTTAAATTAGAAAATGAATTAAAAATCTCTTCGCATCCATTCTGAGCGCATACAAGTGGAGTTCCACTAGCGCTGCTACAAGTATGTAGAGCGTGTATCGTTCGAAGATGCGAAGTTAAGTTTTTGAATTCCCCCTCGATAAAAGTGCGAGGGAATTTCTTAGCAATACATATAAAACAATAAAAACCCTCGATATTGGACACAGAGGAAGAAGGTGCCATTTCAGAAAAACAATCTTAATTATTAATTGCCAAAGTGAAAAAAAAAATTATACCGTACCTTTCAGTTTTGCAGCAATGCTTGGATCAAAGCTGATGGAGAGCAGAAACGATTCCAAATCTGTCGCTGTTAGTTCGGAAACATCAATGTTGCATGGCGTACAACTGGCACAGTTAGACGCCATATTCTCCAAAAAGAGAGAAAAGAACCTGCAAGGGAACGAACATAAAGATAATTAATAAAAGCAACAGCTAAAACAGAAACACAAGGTTAATTTTTAATACGCACTGTCTGACGCTAAGAACACTACCGAATAAAACCACAAACCCAACTATAGGAAAGGACAAAGTATTTTGAAGGTTAATTTGCAGTGAGGAGGCTAAGTTGCTTAAAAAAAAATAGAACTAAGATCTAATAAATTTAACACAGAGCTTGAAGATAAGAGAAATATTTAAAAAATCAACACTCGAGAAAATCCAAACTGAGGGAGGATGAGCAACACTAGATGCGCTTTAAAACGTTGAAGACTAAATGAAACCGCATGGAAGAGACCGTTAATCAGACTTACCACTCTCAGAGCAATATATATTACAAAAGTTAAACTCCAGAAAAATCAAAATTATGAGACGATGAGTGGGGAATTCGAAGTGATGAGCGACACAAGACACACTTAAAAACTTGGAGAACACTGAAGACCGCATTGAGAAACCGGTAATTAGAAAGACCACCCACGTATTTGAGTTCTTCCGTCCCTAAACACACCTCGTAAATCTTTATAACAATATTTTACGCAAGTTTAGTCAAAACAAAATATTATAACATTTAGGAATCGCAGTTAAGACGAAAATTGCATGAAAGATTTTTTGTCGTAGTATTTTAACTGATTTAATCTTAAAATTTGTTGAACAGACTGTTAGTTGTAGGGGAGACCGGGGCTAGTTGGCTTAGGGGTAAGTCGCTCTTTTGCGTATTATTTAACGCCACTTAAAAAGTAGAGTTTTTCAGGATAGCCGAAGTGTTAATTAATATCATTAGATGGTCTGTACAAAATTTTAATTTTGTCTGCACTTAAATGCTGACGTTGTACTGCGAAAACCGTTTTACGCTTCGCCGCGAACTTTTTATTTCCGTGCATTATTCTTTTTCAGAAATAAGGTATGCAGTGGATGTTAATTAAATTTTTTCTTTAGATACCTTAGTCTTTTAGCTAAGGGTCAGTCAATTCTAAAATTCAATATAATTTATTTTTAAGTAAATTATTTTAAAGAAAACAATGACCCCTACCCATGGGGTAGGTTGACTGTTTTTTTGGGGGGGCAAGTTGGCCTTTTGTTTTAGCTTCTGACCTTGTTTATTTGTGTGTCAAAATCTTCTGTTTTTTTAGTATTACACGAGGATGAGGAACTATGTACGAAAAACTGACAGGGAAAAAACAGAAAGAGCAATTGATGTTGTTCTTACAGAAGGAAGAGGAATAACTGAGGTGGAAGAAATGTTTCAGATTCCCAGAAGAAGTCTTGCTAGATACGTAGACAAGAATAAGAATGAGCTATCCTGTAAACAAAAATATGGTTATTCAAAGATTCGTCAGGTAAGAAATACATTGAGTTTAGGCTATAGGCATAGTAAGTTAGGCTAATGAGTGTAAACATTTTGTCGAGCAGGTTTTCACACATGAGGAGGAGGCTATACTAGTGAAATATTTGCATCGTGCAGCAGATATTTATTTTGGATTGTCACCACTGGACGTTAGGAAGCTAGCATTTCAATTGGCCACCAAAATGAACATCAAAATTCCCTTGTCGTGGACTGCAAAATGCTTAGCTGGCCCTGACTGGTTTAGCTCATTTCTTAAGAGACATAATACTTTGTCAATTAGGAAACCCGAGGCTACCTCCTTGGCAAGAACATCATCTTTCAACAAACAGAACTGCGACGCCTTTTTTGACAATTACGAGAAGCCACATGGAAGATTGTGTTATCTGAACAGCCGCCCAACTCTAAAGCTGATGAGTTCAAGAAAAGCAAGCCAGCAAAGCGGGAAAAAAAAGAAGTCAAGAAAAAAGAATCATTTTGCCCAGAATGCGGAGGGCGTTATTCGACCACTAAAGAAGATTGGATTCGTTGTAGAATTAAAAAATGTTGCTTATGGGCGTGCGAGTCGTGTGTGGATGACAGAGGAGAAGATGAAAATTCATAAGTGTATTCAAAGTGCTCTGCAAAGATGTAAGGCCAACTTGCCCCGACTTCACGGGCAACTTGCCCCACTTACGGGGTAAGTTGCCAGCTGAAAAAATCCGAAAAAAACTGTTTTTTGGGCAGAAAGTTTTTCTAAATTAGCATTTTTTTTGACGCTACAATTTAGATAAGATAACAAAGCATCAGCTAAGCCATAAATGTTATCATTACAGGAAAAATTACAAGTGGTAAGACAGGGTGTGTAAAAACCAGGCCAACTAGCCCCGGTCTCCCCTACATGGTTTTCCTGAAGCTAAAAGAGAAAGCTAATATGCCACATTTAAAAATGTATTTTAACAAGACAATATTACAAGCATCTTTGTGGGAAGATCATGTAATATTTCTCTAGCCATCAACTGGTGAGTTCTTCATGTCCATGTGTAATGTTGAGATACGTTCCAATTCTTTTTTACCTAGTGCTCGAAGTATCTCCTTGTCATCTTTATAGATAAAATTTTTATGGTTAATACAACAATAGTTACATATTCTTCAGATTTCTAACACTTACCTCCTGTAGCCAAAACTCGACCAAAAAAATAATCTTCAAATTCATCAATTTTGTATCCTTTCCACCACAAATAGGTGACTCTGATCTCTCTGTATAAATTTGGTTTTGAAAGCATTTCTGGTTCAAAAAATTTTTTTAAGTCGACGCAACAGCATTGGTATTCGTAAGGATCAGCTTTCCAAATCACCAAAGCCCACATGTCACAATCAATGTCGTCCAACATCTCTCCAACACGATCTTCGTCAGGGATGTTTAACTTGAACATCTCTCTGGTGCTGTTTGGGATGTTATGCCTACCAATTCTTTCTTTTTGGTAGAAACTTAATGCTCTACCATAAAGCAGAGGAATGGTAGATGATTTACTAATCCCCTACTCATTGAAAAAAGAATACATTTTCTACCTTTTCTCTACCTTTTCGGTTCTACCATTTATGGTAGCCAAAAAGTGGAAAAAAAGTAGAAATCAAAAACTGAGAGTGCAGATATCGAAGCCTTCTATCACCGCGTCCACGTCGCTAAGACAGATCAATCGTTGCAGCGTTTCGTCTTTCCGGAGTTCGGCAGCAATGGGCCTCTCCGGACCTACCAATTTACAACATTTTTTTTCGTGCCGTATTTTTGTCTTCTGTCGCAGTGCAAACGTTGCAATACGAATCCAAAAAAATGTAACCTTTCTACAGGTAGCCGTTAAAATGGTAGACAACTTTTACTTTGATAACCTGATTGACTCGTTTGAAACGGAGAATCAAGGGACTGATTTTGCCAAGGGGGTTACCAAAACTCCCTAAACTGGCGGCTTTTACCTTACGGCATTTGCGTCATCAGACTGTTAAAAAATTTCTTTGGTTTTCGAATGTTATAACGTTGTATTCCTGTAGGCAGGGTTTTTTAACGTTATAACCTTTGGTTTTGCTTTTACTTTTGCAGGTTATGGTTTCGAAAGGATACGAATCCTTCAATTTCTGAAGGTTTTAACTTCACTATTAAACCTCGACTTCCAATAAAAGATGTGGAGTTAAGGGGTATAGCTGGTGGTGCTAACCACTAGACCGATGTTACTTGCTATTTTCACCTTATAATAAGTAGAATATCATATTAGTCGGTACAAATTCCAATTAACTATATTTTGTTAATGGTTTTATTTCTAACTAGTGTTACCAAAAAAATTCCTATATGAATAGTAAAAGTAATTTTTGAATTTTTAATTCCCAAATTTACACTTTAATTGATTATTTTAAGACATTTTTACATGCCTATCATAAAATGTACGGATTACCATTAATCGTTTATTTTATATTTTTAACAGGTATTACCACACAAGACCCTATTTTAGTAAATAAAAGTAATTTTCGAACTATTATTATCTAAATTCACACTTTAATGGATGCTGTTCTCTTCAAAAACTTCGAAAAATGTTGGAGTCCGAAAGCGAAATCATCCTAAGAAAATAGAAGGCTAAAAATCCTTGAAAATCAAAGGTTTTAACTTACGTTTTTTTTTGACAAGAAATATAATAACCTTAAAAACCAAAGGATTTCACCTGAAAAATTCAGGTATGCGTAAAAAAGGGTCAAAACGTTTGAAAATAAAACGAATAATACTTATGGTATTGGAAAACCAAACCTTTTGCTTTAAAATAAAAGGTTTGGAACCTTCGGTTTTCAAAACCGTTTTTAACAGTGCACCACATCGGGTTGTCGAAACTATTCCTCCCCACACGGCAAAAAGATATCTTTTTTTTGTGAAACAGATATAAAGTTGTAAAAAAAAAGTTTGTTCTTTATATGACTTGCTTATATCTTAAAGTCAGTCTATTGTGTTAAAAAATGTCCGGGCAAATCATATAAAAAAGATTTTAAAAAGTACGTTTTTCCCATGGATTTTTTTGTCTAATGTTCATCTTTAAGAATAAACATCATAGCTTTCTTGTACAAATCTTATCAAAACGTTATCTTAAAGTTTCCTTATTTATAAACATGTTACTAAGAATACGTAGTACTGTAGATAACCTAACGTTACCTACAAGATATACATGTACTATATATATATACATATATATGTGTGTTTTATATAGTATATATTTATGTATTTTATATAGTATACATATATATATATATCTTGAGTTATATAGATATTATATATATACATATATTGAAAAAAAGTTATACATGAATACGATGTTGCATATTTTGTATTAACATACAACAATATCAAAGATAGGCAGTTTTTCCCGGCGGTTACAGCAATAATAAAGACAAACTACATATCTTTGTTTTCCACCAACTTCTTCTGCTTAGCAGCCAAGCGAGTACCTGCCTTTGTGACAAATTCTGCGCTGAGTTTGTTGAGGTCACTCAAAGAAACGTTGGCGTAAATTCCACCTTCTTCTTTAATTGCATCTGTAACATTTTTAGAAATATTACATCACATTTGTAACGCCAAACAATACATAAAATATCGATTGGATATACGGATTCATAAATTGATATTTACTATAAATACCCGAAGGGAGCCGGTAGGTTTGCAAGCCTTTAATGTCCTTTGGTTTTTTGCTATTGGCTTTATGCTGTCCTTTCCACGTTAACTGATTCAATAGTTTGTCGGACATAAAGTAACGCCATGCCGTTCTTAAAACTGTCCCCAGATCATTTCCCCCCAATGATCAGATTATGCGGATCTAAAAACATATTTGAAAATTAAGTAAAACAATTGTAAATAAAAGATAAAAGTATATTAAGTAAACAACTACACAAATTTCGTCCCACCTGATCTTTACAGACGTCACCATCCACAAGCGAGTCAAACTTTTTGAAATCGTCTATATTGTTGAGTGGAAAGGAGTATTTTTTACTGAAGACAGGGTGTGACTTGTCTGATATAGAAGTATCAGCTGTAGAAGCAGCTTGAAAGTTCTTCCTTAACTGATTCCGGATATCTCGGTTATCCGACTTTATGTCTTGGATATCTCGGCCCATACCTCTTGTTAAAGAAAATAGTTCTACGATACAAATTATAGCGGGAAATATTACTGAAAAAGATTCTAAAATTTTCGACAGTTGGAAAAATTGTTAGAACACTTACTGGAAAAATTTTTCAGTACTTGCTGTTGGAAAGCAGCGTTGTCCATAATTTTCCTGGCTTTCGAACTTTGTCCATTGCAGGAGTCGTCTTCCATGTCACAAATGCCATTGTTTTCGTTATCTCTCTCTTTTCTCTTTCCGCAACTTGTATCCAGCGGAATCAGCTCTTCTATTTGGCGCTCATCCAGCACTACACTGGCCCCTAATGATTTATCGGATTGTGGTGAATTTCTCCTACGTAAATCTTTCACTTCCACAGGATCTACGCGATTCGTCGTTTGGGAGGCAGGTTCTGCTAAATGATACATAACATTTGTCGCTACTTTTAATCATATGCATAATAACTACAAAGTTTGAAGATATATATGTCACATATATATAATATTATATATATAAAAAATATTATTACACCGAAGAAATGTTGAAATAAGTTACGTACTAAACAATACTTGTTCCACACGGTTTTCAATCAAAGGCGATGGCGATGACCACATAGAGGCTAAATCTTCAGCACCACCATCTATGTGAGCAAAAATAACGAGGCGTTCCTCATCGCTTTCGTCATACACATCTTCCGGGATTGTTTTCTTAACAGTAGTTCGTTTTAGTCTAGTATTTGTCTTCTCCTTTTCACGAAAAGTTCTGGCGGAATCTGAAACCTCCGTATCAGCACTGCCATTAGTTATTGCCTCTGATCGGTTTATCGCTTCCCGGTAAGTACCTAAATTACGAAATACTATAGTAAAAAAAAATTGTATAAGTGACATTGATGTAATGTAAAACTTACCGTGCGATGAAATCACTTTAGCGTTGTAGCGTGGCCACCTCGTGCTGAAAACTTCCTCCCTTTCAGCGCGGTTTTGTGCATCTTTTATGGGCCAGGCACATTTATTGTCGCTAAACTGATACCAATGCACAGGCACAACAACAATTTCGTTAGATTCAATAATTTTTACAACAAAAAACATCATTTTTCACTCGAAATATTTTGTTAACCTATCCTTTTGCATGAGGTAAAAGAACGCCACTGACGCAAGAAAAATTACAACTGAGAAATTTGGTTACCACAACTCTTTTTTTGTAACAAAGACAAATACAGAGTTGCGACAATAGTTTATAACGCATTTGCTTTTAAGGGTGTACTTCGTAAGTAGGACAGAAAATTACAAAATTGGCAACACCTTGTATTTATGACAGGTAGGATATTTGCCTGGTGATTGTGATATAATGTCACTTCTTGAAGCTAAGTTTATCCAGCTCTGTTCATAAAGACTGTCTTCCAGAACTTTATTTTCTTGTTTCAACCAGTGTTTCGGATTTTCTAAATTTGCCGGATTTGACTCAAATCCAAACCATTGCGTGTGTTTTGAAATCCGTTCCAAATCCTAAGCTCGAAAAAATCAGCAAAATCCAATCCAAATCAAATCCAAATCCAAATCCAAATCCAAATCATTTTAAATTTGAGAAAATCCGTTCCAAATCCGATCCAAATCCGATCCAAATCCAATCCAATTCACAATCTATTGTTAATTTTATGATTGCAACATGTAACACATAGTTACATACAAATTCTTCTACATATTTCTGTGTCAAGGTAAAAATGTTTAAAATTTCCTTTTAATTTTTTTTACTTTAATCCCTAATTTAACATCAAATAAAAACCCAAGACTTAATTGGATTAGTTTACTTTTTAATAGAAGTTTTGCTAAAAAGTCTGTTCGACTTTTGATTTCTTACAAAATCCATATTTAAAAAAAAACTATAATAACAGGTTCCTTTAGATTTCTTAAGTTGGATTAAATCTTTTTATTTCTGAGTGTTCTGACTGACAATGGTGAAAACAGCAAAAAAACAAAGAGTTAGCCACAATTCATCATTTTTGTTTGACAGGAGTCACAGGACTCATAAGTTTCATATTTCGCTTTATGAAAAGCATTTTCGCGAAGAGAGGAGGCTTAATGCGATTTCTTTTAGTCGTTGCAATGTCCGTGGCGGTGCTAAAGACCCGTTCGATCTCTCCTCCCGAAGCGGGCACCCCGAAGAGCTCCCTTACTATCAAAGCCAACAACGGGAATCGATGGGAGTTTACTTTCCAATAACCCAAGGGACTAAAGCGCAAGTCAGAAGGACAATCATTGTCAGGAGAATCTGGACCACTTGACTGGTACACTGGTTCTGAGAGGTAGAGTTCAAATTCATCAAGGACCTTTGATGCGCTAGCAGATTGAGCCCTTTTCTGGATGACCGTTGAAAATAGAGCCCGAGTCAAGGTTTGGCGCTTAGACGGAGGTGAATTCATTGCCCTACCTGCCGTGCCCTCTTAAATTTCTTGGGAGTCTCCTAAATTATAAAAACCAAATGTTTAATATTGTGAATTCGTTTTTCGGTTAAAAATGGTCCGTACGCAAATGTTTGTATCGGTATTCCAGTTCGGATCTAATGGACTGCAAGACATCGTTCTCAACAAGACCAGATGACTGAATCCTTCTTCTTTATAAAGGATTTGGATTTGGATTTGAAAAAATCCGGGTTTTTGTTGTGGGGATCAAATCCGATCAAAATCCAAGCCATTGAAAATTAAGGCAAATCCAAATCCCTTAAAAATCCGGGAGGATTTGGATTTGATCGGATTTGGATTTGATTTGAAAAAAAAAATCCGAAACACTGGTTTCAACTGTGTTGTTCGTGATGTCTAGGCAAGAAAGAAGACGTGTGCGTGCTTATGTTCAATATGTGTATCGCCTATACGATTCGACCGATGAATCTTCAGATGACGATGAGGCTGGGGACAGTTCCATGGGACAATCACCAGAAATCGTTGACGTAAATATAGCTATTACATTATTTGTTACACGAGGGGTTGTGGAACCCTTTGACATTACATTTTATGATTCTTCTTGTGTGTAACGTATTATTTTTAGAGTTATACATATTTACCTATTATAACTATTCTATATATATAACTTACGTAGTGATCTGCTTTTATTTGATATAAATGGACGAAATTAATTTGCCTGCTGTTAATGTTGAATCTGATACTTCCATGTCAAGTGATGAGGATCCTGAATATTTGTCAACATGTTCTTCCTTGGAAGACAGTACTGAAATTGAAAGTGCTGACGAAGGATGTTATGGGGATGGCGCTGGCGCTGGTGATGCCGTGTGTGCCGAGAAAAATTCGCTTGCAGCCGATTTAAGAGGCTGGAAAAACAAATTTCACGTTCCACTTAACCAAGTTGGAGAGCTGTTAGATATTCTTCGTAAATATCACCCAGAACTGCTGAAATCCGCGAAAACGTTATTGGGTACTCCGCGCCAAAAAGCTCTAGTTAGAAACGTTAACCCTGGCATTTACTATCATTTTGGAATCGAGAAAAGGTTGTTGTCCATTTTGACTTCCGTCGGATTCTTGATTCTTGATGACCCTGTTGGAATTTTCATTGGCATCGACGGCGTTCCTTTAACAAAAAGTTCAGGGAGCCAGTTCTGGGTAATTGTTGGCTATTTACCTTTTATTGAAGACTCTGTGGCTTTCCCTGTTGGTGTTTATCATGGCAAAACCAAACCAAAATTATCAAACAATTTTTTACAAGAACTAGTGGAAGAAGCGCATCATCTGTACACAACAGGATTTAGTTATCGTGGCAACTGCTACAAATTGAAAATTGAAGCCTTCATTTGTGATGCTCCCGCACGAGCAATGATAGCTTGCGTAAAAAGCCACGCATCAGACCGTTATGGTTGCGCTAGATGTACAGGATTTGGTGTTATTCTAGGGGAATTAAGAACCAACGATTCTTTCAGGGGAAAAAACTGTGTCGATCACCATCACTGTCGATCGATATTACAAAATTTGGACTACGTAGACATGATCCATGATCTGCCTTTAGATCCGATGCATCTTTTCGATCTCGGTGTACAAAAAAAAATGTTAACGATCTTGTGTGGAATTGATTCACGTAAAAAAATTCGAGGTGTGACATTGACACTTGTGGTCGTTGAACAAATTGATGCATTTCTTGCCATTATCCGGCAATTTATATCTCGATTAGAATTTGCCCGTCCACCTCGTAGTGTTAAAGAACTTCCAAGATGGAAAGCGTCAGAATACAGAGTCATTCTCCACTACGTAGGGGTCGTTGTATTTCGTAACTATTTGCCCTATACTTTATTTAACCATTTTCTCTTACTGCACTATGCTGTAAAAATTTTTTCTTGTGACGGATTTTGCAAAAAAAAAACGCATGCGCCGATTCTCTTCTCTCTCTTTTCATAAAGCAGTCCGTCGTCCTTTACGACCAATCTTTCGTATCGTATAATGTTCATTCTTTGTTTCATATTGCCTCTGATGTCTTAAAATTCGGCGTTCTTGAAAATTTTAGCGCATATCGATTTGAAAATTTTTATGGCAACATGAAAAAATATTTAATTAAAAGTGAAAAGCCTCTCCAAAATTTGTAAAGCGACAAGTAGAAGAAGAAAATTGTAAGCTGTCTTCTCGTCCTTCTGTGCCCGCTATGTTACCAAAATTGAAATGTGTGGAACCCCACAATGATGGCCCTCTTGTTCAAAATTTAGTTGGATGTCAGTTTTATACTGCTCAGATTAAAGGAATTGGAATTACTAAATCTCGAAGCCTGGCTGATAGTTGCGTTTTTTTATCGGATTTGAGCGTGATTGAAGTTAAGAATTTCGTGATTGTTGGTGATGCTACCGTTGTAATTGGTCACCTCTATAAAACTCAGCAGAGCTATTCTGTGTACCCGTTTCAATCGTCCAACATCAGCGAATATTTAGTATCAGAGTTATCCACTGAACTACGTGCATCTGATGTTTATGACATCCTTTATAAAGCTGTGCGATTACCCACTTTTCTTTTTTTGGACGGCTCGTTTGTGGTTTTCCCGTTAAGAAAAAAATAAAATTGGAAAAAGAAAAATTAAACCGCAAAAATGGTAGAATTCAGTTTAAATAAATAAAATAGATAACAACAGCAAAAAAATTATATAAATAAGTAAGCCTTAAAGGAAGTAAGTATTTTAATAACATAATTGCGTTTCATTTATAATAAATACATAATAATATACATATATATACATATATATATATATATCATATATATATTATATATCATGTAATATAATATAATATATAATAATATGATAATAATATTGTTACGACCAAGACACTTTTACTTCGTTTCAGATATTAAGACACGAACGCTCAAGACAACAAGACACCGTCAATCGAACAATCAATACCTAGGTCCACTCTAATGATTCACGGACAGCTGGGCCAAAGAATCGGAATATGGACAAAAACCTCTAGAAACACTCACACGCAATACCATAGCTAAAAAACGCTCGCTTAATCTCCGTAGCTCTCCCTGCTCCATCCCACGACCTAATGCTCTCTTTTCTTTCTTCTTCTCTCCTCCCCACGCCAGTTCGTCGTTGGTTTCCTGGAAGCCACGGTCGTCTCGCTCTCGTCGTCTTCTTCTCTTTCTCCAAGGATTTTCGGGACCGGATCATAACAATATGATAATTTTGAGGTCATCCTTTTTACATCTTATTTTTAGCTGGATAGTGTTGACCAAATGTTCTTCCAGTAAAGACAACCTATTTAAAGCAGTTGATATTATATAAAAAAGATGTCACCTCAAAACAACTTTTTTACAGATTTTTCTTAGCTTAAAATGTTGGCAAAAGGTACTCTTATTAATGTTATTTTTAAGACAACTTTTTTAAAGCTGAAGTTGTCATGCTAAAAAGTTCTCATATCGTTGATGTCTTATTGACATCTTATTTATGGCATAGTTATCATTGCCATTTTTTTAGCCATGTCGTTTACATCCTAAAGATATAATTTTATATCTTTAGTACGACTTTACATCGTTATCACAAAAAAAAGATATCTTTGTGCCGTGTGGGTCTCCACAACACAGGTCGGCGCAAGTATTGGATATATATATCTAAACGCTCTTCCCGTAGAGTACCAGCTAGAAATGAAATGGAACAGATAACTGACATATAAGGCATTCGAGTTCGATCAATGCCGAAAGTTGAAACCAGAAAGTGAGCTGTTATCGGCCATATCACTCGTTTTTGACCTGCTAGGAATACGTCTTCTAGTCATCACAGCCGAAAAACTATCATTCCGACAAACGTAAACCTTGGATGGCTTCCGTCCCGTTTTTAAGATAAATCATTTCCTGATGAAAAACTGGCCAAATGGAAGAGTTAGGCAAATGGGTTGCCCTTTGTAAACCGCTGTTTCCGCCCTATTGATTTTTTTTCTTATGAACTCTATGTTTCGTCTCGTCATATTTGCCGATGCGTCATCGGTAGCATTTGGAACAGTGGCATATTTGCGGATGTAGTGCGATTGTCCAACTAGTCTCAATTTCGTGATGGTCAACTCAAGGGTCGGATTGAATCTATTAAACCGAAGACCATCCCGTGACTCGAGTTGGAAGCGAAAGTCCTAGAAGTCCGCTTGTCACTACTGGTAGAACAGGAGCTTCGATTTCCCATCTCTTTTGTGGAATATTGTCACACTGGACTTTAACTAACTATTGTATTTCTTCCGACACAGAATAGACAATTCAATGTGACACAATAATAAAAAGAGGAAAGACGAAAACGAAACTCAACTTTCTAGGCGTTTAGCGGAAATACTTCATTTTTAAATTTACGTCCCTTCCCTGAGGTTATATAAACTCACTGTGTTTCTAAGGTTATTTAAGAATTTCCTACTTATTTAGGGGTAATGTATAATTCTTCACGGAAATTCTTTGCATTCGTAATTACAGCGTCAACTTTAGCGTCTCTAGGAAGACACTACCACATCTGCTGTTGTCCCCCCTCGACAGGTTCCCCACCTTCGAAGCCGGCGACCCGAATGTACTAACAAACAGTATTAAATGAAGAACAATTTTGATAAAAAATCAGAATAACAAAAGAACTTGAAGGATTTCTTAGGGCTATTAAAGGATTGCTAAAGAGAGGTAACAAAAAAAAAACAAGGTAACCACAAGGTCATAACCAGACATTGATAAGACATTATCGGAAAGAAAAATAAATAACACTATGAAATAAGAATTCGACTGTTCCATACTGCTTGTGTAGTGGTCTTTCAGCTTTGCGACAAAATTTTTACCTAAGCAGATGTGATGGATCCTCTTCGTTGTTTTTAGGGCGCTCTTATGGGATTCGTTGACACAATTGTGTCAACGTTAACGTTTGATAATAGCTGGAGTCGTAACAGCTGTCTCTATTCTAGTGATCGTGCGTTTTTTTTCTCTGAAATCACTTAATCTGAGATGGACAACCGCCTCGCAGTGTTTTAGACATGGAACAAATTCTTGACCAGAGTTGCCGTGATCGAACTAAATTTTTGATCGAGATCAAACTCAAACTCAAAAATTGATCGATCGCTCAACTCATTTAGGAATGAGTTTGATCGCGATCAAACTCAAAATTTTTGATCGAACTCAAACTCAATTTTGCAATCAATATTTCTTACTGCACGCCATCTAGTAATAGTAAATAGAATTAAGTGCCAAGAATGTTACTATTGAAGTCATGCACTAGTGAAACTGTCAACGTTTTTTGAAAAGTACTGTCAGACTAGTTTCATAAATTTCATTATTGTATTTATATTTTCCAATTAGGGTATTGTAAAGTGAAGCTGTGTAACAATAACTATGTCAGGCCTGTCCGATAATGAAGATTTTGGTGATGAGAATGCATCTCCAAATACAAATCATTTATCGCAACCCAATGCTAGGTAACAATATCTTATCTTACTATCAAATGTATTGTGTGTGATTAACTTTTTTTTGTATTTATGTAGCAGCACTGTAATTCTTTTAAAGAAACTGGTTCTACCTGCAGAATTCTTCACATGTGTAGGGGAAGTGCCTGGCAAAAATGCCAGTCTATATCGGTGTCTATATCCTGACTGCGTCCCAAAAAAGAAAAGGGATGGTTCTGAAAAACCACTTGTGGTGCCTCATTCTTCTCGATACAATGCCAAAAGGCATTTCTTGGTGGGTGATATTTTCTTACATATATTTTTTATATATATTCTTGCATGTCAGACTCACACGATAACTTTTCATAATACCCTACCAGAATCATGATCCCAATCAGGATCTTGGACATCTTAAACTTTGGGAAGATGCTGTAAAACATCTGGATAATAAAGTCTCAACAACACACCTATTTCAGTAAACAGACGTGCCATAATTACACAAGAAGATCTTGATAGTTGGGTGTTGGTAATTAATTCATTTCATTTAGACTATTTTATGTATTTCTTTCATAAATGTTGATATTTCTTTTTAGAATTTCCTCGTTGTTGACGCCTTACCAATTTCTACCGTCGAGAAACCTGGTTTCAAACAACTAGTTAATTGTCTGGCCCCGAATCTAGTTTTACACGGACGAACGTTTTTTACAAACAGACTGGAGACTATATACAATGAAAGAAGGTTACAGCTGATTGATGCTCTTAGCAAATCTACAGATGCAGCAACGACTATAGACGCATGGACTAGTAGAAGGAAATCGTATCTCGGTGAGACCATTCATTGGTTTGACGGCGAATCCTTAAAACGAAGAAGTGCCTGTCTTGGCATACGACGGATCAAAGGGCGCCATACGTATGACGTGCTGACAAAAATGATTGAATATCTCCACAAGGAATATCAAGTAGTTGACAAGCTGCGAGGAGCAACAACCGACAACGGTTCCAATTTTTTAAAGTTGTTTCGGAAGAGTGGGAATGCATCTAATGTGCCCAATTATGATGATGATGACTTTGAACAATCTGACGAAGAAGACGCGTTATACTTCGAAATTGGTGAAATTATTGACGGTAGAATCACACAAGACTATTTCGCTAACAATGTGAATCCCACTCTACCTATGCACCGAAAATGCGCCTGTCATCTGTTGAGTTTGATAGCGAAGGCTGACATATCAAAGATTCAAGATCACACATTTCAAGAATTGAAAAATTCGACGATTGTAAAAATTCAACTGTTGCTGAATAAACAAACATTAAGTTCAGAAAATTCAGACCTCATAATGGAACTAATTGGACAACTGTTCATTTAAAAAAAACGAAACAAGATGGAATTCAGAGTATTACGCTATACGTTGCATTGTCCGATTATTGAGAACGAAGAGTCGTGGCATGAGGAAACTTTTTGAAGAGCTTCGTTTAACTCCTTTCACGCCTAACGAGGAGCAATGCCTGAAGAAATACACAAGGATAATGCGATATATCACTGATGCGTTAGACGTGTTGCAAGGCGAGAAGAATATCGGCTTGGGGTTTCTACTTCCAACAATTTCTGTTTAAAAAAAAACTGGCTTTGCTACAAGACAATGCGTCGATTATTAAATGTCAATCACTAATCACTGGACTGCTTGACGCTATCTATGAGAAGTAATATTTTTTTGTTTGGTTTCTCAAGTCCGAGTTAAAAATAGTTGAATAGATTAATAAAATATTTTTACAATAATTCTAGATTTGAACACATGTTCTCAGATAATGAGTTACGTTTGGCTACGATTACCAACCCATTTTTTAAGCTATCATGGTTGGATAATGAAGACGATGTTCGTCGCGCAAAAACATTGCTCAGAGGAGAATTTTTCCGGTTTCAGGGACTAAAAAACGAGTCCGAATCGTAAATTATAACTTACAGTTAAAGAGTAATAATTCTGACGCAAATTTTATTTCATTACGTTTTTTCGTTCTCTATAGTTCGGATGATTCAAATGACGGGACCTCCTCCTCAGTATCAGATCCCAGTACGGAGAAGAAACAGAGACGCGCGAAGGATTTTTTTGCCTCAATTACTAAAAGAAATGAAAAGTCAAAGGTAATTGATGAAGTAGAGACATTCCTTAAGATGTGTGGAAATCTAGATGACCTACCAAATTATCCAACCATCATGAAGATGTATAAGTAAGTGCCGTGCCGACCTTCTATGTGTATTGTCATTATACGTAATTCATCACTTATGTAATTTTTTTAGACGATATAACGTGACTTTGTCCTCTTCCGCCGCAGTCGATAGACTTTTTAGTCAAGCTAGACTAATTTTTACCGCAAAGAGATATCAACTTACCGACAAACATTTTGAAATGTTACTTTTTTTTAAAGTTAACAACCTAATGCTAAATAATTGGTAAAATCAATAAATGGTTGAAAGAGTTAATCAATTATTTGTGTGTCGAATTAATTATTTTGGCTTGTTCGATATAAGTAAAAATAAGGAAATTAATAAAAGAAAACGGTTTAAGTCTTAAATGAAAGCTCATAGAACAAATATCTGTATAAATTTTACATTGTGTTTATTTTATTGACCGATAGATGGCGCAGGAAATTAATCGCGACGATAAGTTTGATCGAAGTCAAACTCAAAAAAATTGATCCCACGGCAAGTCTGGTCTTGACATCGTTTGACACCGGGAATCCGGGACCAGGCAATTTTCACTTGCTGCAGGAGTTTTCCTATAGATTAACTTTCCTTTTTGATTATATATAACAGCAGTCTAACAATGAGTGATGTAGTTCTTTTCTAAGTCAAGTTGAAATAAACTTTTTTTGTCTGGAACAGCCTTTTATTTATTTTTTTTTTTTTTTGATAAAAATACGTTATTAAAAATCTTGCATATCCAGTTCTTCTCTCCCGTGGTCTTCAGGTGGAGAGCTGTCATGCTGCTAATAGGCGGCTAATGGTATGTTAACGACAGAAGTCGTTAGGTATTAATGATTTTAATTTACGTTTTGTCTTTATGTGTCTGTGTCTGTGTGTGTGTGTGTGCGCGATCGTGCCAGTCTGAACTTGTCTGACCTTGGCTGAACTAATATCTCTTAATTTTTCTAATATGCTAGGTAATAGGTTAGGTAGTGTATTCACATTGAATACAAGTATATTCCATGCAGTATACATATAGAAGTAAAAACTCATGGTATAACAGTGTATTCACATTGAATACAAGTATATTCCATGCAGTTTACATATAGAAGTAAAAACTCATGGTATAACAGTATATTCACATTGAATAAAAGTATATTTGATGCTGTTTACATATAGAAGTAAAAACTCATGGTATAACAGTGTATTCACATTGAATACAAGTATATTCCATGCAGTTTACATAAAGAAGTAAAAACTCATGGTATAACAGTTTATTCACATTGAATACAAGTATATTTGATGCAGTATACATATAGAAGTAAAAACTCATGGTATAACAGTGTATTCACATTGAATACAAGAATATTTGATGCAGTATACATATGGAAGTAAAAACTCATGGTATAACAGTGTATTCACATTGAATACAAGTATATTTGATGCAGTATACATATAGAAGTAAAAACTCATGGTATAACAGTGTATTCACATTGAATACAAGTATATTTGATGCTGTTTACATATAGAAGTAAAAACTCATGGTATAACAGCGTATTCACATTGAATACAAGTATATTATGAAGTATACATATAGAAGTAAAAACTCATGGTATAACAGTGTATTCACATTGAATACAAGTATATTTGATGCAGTATAGATATAGAAGTAAAAACTCATGGTATAACAGTGTATTCACATTGAATTCAAGTATATTCCATGCAGTTTACATATAGAAGTAAAAACTCATGGTATAACAGTGTATTCACATTGAATACAAGTATATTTGATGCTGTTTACATATAGAAGTAAAAACTCATGGGATAACAGTGTATTCACATTGAATACAAGTATATTTGATGCAGTATACATATAGAAGTAAAAACTCATGGTATACCCACACAGCACAGCTTCCTCTTGGGACCCTCCCAATAGGCTCTTGGCCTCCCAAGCTTTTATTAGACCTCCCAATGTTGTCCTGAGGAAGGTTATCGGATTTGCGTATACGGCATCATTCGTAAAATTTACGCTGTTCTATTTATAATGTTTTCAGGATGCCTTTTGTATGGTAAGATTTTATCAGTATTTCTTAATTTTCGCTTGATTTGCGAATTTTTTTTGTTGTTTTGGTTTCGTTTATTTGAATTATTTCTTAATTGTTTCTACAAATAGCATCCACCACATCACTTTGCCATCCGTAATTCAGCTGTATATGCAGCATCGTGTTGTGTTAACTGAAATCGTTTGATGTGCTGGCAACACGTAAAACGATCAATCACTCTTTTTTCAACCTTAGCCGCTATTGTGGCGGTACGGGATAGTCCCAATTCCGACCGCTAGGTGGCGAACGATAGAAGACGCGTTAGGGAAGGAGAGACCGGCAGTTGGGCGCGAGACGTAGAGCAGAGCAGGCAGAAGAGCATCGTCCTCCAACATTTCAGTTTTGTTTCTTTTGTGTTTTTACCTTACCGGATTTGTGCCGTCAAGGTGTGGAATACACTAAATTTGCGAGTGATCCAGCCGAACAGTGACTTTATCTTTAATTTCCCAGCCATCCGGCGACATTTGGTGTCAGAAGTGGGATCGAGTGCTCGCTTCCCGTGGCTGCGACGGCGTGGTGACCCCTTGCTAAAACTGATCATTCGGCTTTATCGGAAACATCCAGCTTGCTGAGGCAGATTTCAACATCCATCGACATTCTCCGGAAGAAAATCTTGTCGCTGAACGTGGCATTTGGGTGTTTGGGAGCGAATTTCATCCCGATTTGCTGGGTTTTGTGGCGGATTCTTCCCATTCTTGGCGCCAAACCAACATGGCGGATCGGTGAATAGACATTTCTCGTTGCATTTTTTTTGTGTATTTTTCAATTGCTGCTGGTAATTCGTCGAAAGGTCGTTTCCAAGTAGATTTCAGCCTTTTTTTTTATTTATTTACTTTTTTTTTATTTTTTTTATTTATTTTTTATTTTTCGGCTTTGTGTTGTGTGGGGTATTTTGGCGCGCTTTTTCTTTGTTTGTGAAACAACAGCGGCTGGTGTTGCAGTGGCTGACGGTTATGCGTCGCTACCGCTGACATCCCTGCTGGTTGTGCAGAAGGGCATTTTTGTAAACCAACAACGGCTAATGTTGCAGTGGCTGACGTTCATGCGTCGCTACCGCTGACATTCCCGTTAGTTGTGCGGAAGGGTATTTTTGTTGTTATACAACAGTGGCTGGTGTTGCACTGGCTGACGTTCTGCGTCGCTACAGCTGACATCCCCGCTGGTTGTGCGGAAGGGTAATTTTGTTATACAACAGTGGCTGGTGTTGCAGTGGCTGACGTTCTGCGTCGCTATTGCTGACATCTCTGACGGTCGGGAATAGAATAATTTGTAGACCAAAAATAAATAAATAGATAAAAATAAATTGGCAGTCATTTTATTTCGTTCTTCGTCGAGTTCGCCTTCTGGATATCGTTTTCTTCAACTGAAAAGTGGATTACATCTTCTCGTGGATTTCGTCAACTATTGCTGCATTCTGGAATTGAATTACCTGATATTCTTGCCTTGGTAATTTATCTAAAAAATCAATTTAAGTAGTGAAAATTCCTCTTGGCATTGCAAAACTATTCTATCATCAGGATTGAAATTTGAATCTCGTGGCCGTAACTGTACAGTCTACTTAATTCTCCATGCTCTACTCACTCTGAACTCTTGTTTTGTCAGTGCATTGATGCTCTAAGTTAGAGGTAAATTAGTTTAAAAGAATTACAGTCAAAATTTGTATTAATTTTTTTGTTATCAGTGTTGCAGGCTTGCAGCATCATAGTTACAAAAACAACTTGGTCGTCAACGTCATACGTCAACATCAATTTATTCAAGGTAAATTTGATAATGAAAAGGGTTAATACTGCTAGCAGCACATCTCAGGCTCACATAAGGAGAATGCGTCGGGAGGCATATCAAAACGTGGAGGTTGCTAATTTGTCTCAGTTTCAAGTTGAACGTGACATCAACAGTATTTGTGAACCAGGTGATTTTTTCAACAATTTCTTTATTAAAACTGAATTTAATGTAATCCATTTTTGGTACTTCATCTTTTAAGTATTTCAAGACTACACTAAAAGAAGTTTGGAATTTTTAAAAATCCAATTTCGAGAAATGACTGCAAAAATCGACGATCTTTTGGACTCGAGACCGAAACCGTGTATTTGTACAATACAAAGAATCGAAGAAAATGAACAGCAATTGCTTTTGCATTTGGATTCGTTCGATGCTATTGAACATCTTGAAAATTCAATGAAGGACCAACAATCTCGACAACCAATGGTAACAGTAAATATTCAGTTTTTATTATTTCCGTTTGCAACCTTTAATTTTTTTCAGATCCTTTTGCTGCTCCGAATCGGTGGAATAAATCTCCAGAAAACGGTTTATGCAATAATGGAAAAGTTATTCTCATACGAAATTGGAACTAAGTTCACTTGGACGGGAAAATCCTCAAAAGGAATCGAGAAAGCTAAATTTTCTGATCTGAAGAATATCTATGCTGCAATCTCTGGTAAAGATCGATAAAGATAAATTTATTCTGGCTTAATAGTAACAAATTTTGCAATGTACTACAGGTGCCGTCCTCGGTAACAAAGACCTTGCTGGTGATGAGAAAACTACAGTTAAAGTGCAGTATCAAGTAACCGAGTGGTTTCGTCACTGTCAGCAGAATTTGAAAAGTCAAATGTAGTTGATGAATAAATAAAACATTTGAAAAATGTGTTTTGTTTATATGTATTCATTTTATCATAACAATTATTGCTGAAAATCGGAGCTGGGTACGGAATACTAGCCGGTATATATATGGTTAATTTGTTTCATTATGGGAGGTTATGGGGAGATCCTCGGGAAGGTGAGAGAGGTACTGAGGAGGTTATCAGGAAGCCACCAGGTAACCAAAAAGATGGTTTTTAGAGGAATTTAGGAAGCTCACAAGTAAGACTGAGGAGGAAATTAAGAGGATCTTGGGAGGTCCTGGGGAACCAAATGTGCTGTGTGGGTAACAGTGTATTCACATTGAATACAAGTATATTTGATGCAGTATACATATAGAAGTAAAAACTCATGGTATAACAGTGTATTCATATTGAATACAAGCATATTTGATGCTGTTTACATATAGAAGTAAAAACTCATGGTATAACAGTGTATTCACATTGAATACAAGTATATTTGATGCAGTATACATATAGAAGTAAAAACTCATGGTATAACAGTGTATTCACATTGAATACAAGTATATTCAATGCAGTTTACATATAGAAGTTAAAACTCATGGTATAACAGTGTATTCACATTGAATACAAGTATATTCCATGCAGTTTACATATAGAAGTAAAAACTCATGGTATAACAGTGTATTCACATTGAATACAAGTATATTTGATGCTGTTTACATATGGAAGTAAAAACTCATGGTATAACAGTGTATTCACATTGAATACAAGTATATTCCATGCAGTTTACATATAGAAGTAAAAACTCATGGTATAACAGTGTATTCACATTGAATACAAGTATATTTGATGCAGTATACATATAGAAGTAAAAACTCATGGTATAACAGTGTATTCACATCGAATACAAGTATATTTGATGCAGTATACATATAGAAGTAAAAACTCATGGTATAACAGTGTATTCACATTGAATACAAGTATATTTGATACTGTTTACATATAGAAGTAAAAACTCATGGTATAACAGTGTATTCACATTGAATACAAGTATATTTGATGCAGTATACATATAGAAGTAAAAACTCATTGTATAACAGTGTATTCATATTGAATGCAAGTATATTTGATGCTGTTTACATATAGAAGTAAAAACTCATGGTATAACAGTGTATTCACATTGAATACAAGTATATTTGATGCAGTATACATATAGAAGTAAAAACTCATGGTATAACAGTGTATTCACATTGAATACAAGTATATTCAATGCAGTTTACATATAGAAGTTAAAACTCATGGTATAACAGTGTATTCACATTGAATACAAGTATATTCCATGCAGTTTACATATAGAAGTAAAAACTCATGGTATAACAGTGTATTCACATTAAATACAAGTATATTTGATGCTGTTTACATATGGAAGTAAAAACTCATGGTATAACAGTGTATTCACATTGAATACAAGTATATTTGATGCAGTATACATATAGAAGTAAAAACTCATGGTATAACAGTGTATTCACATTAAATACAAGTATATTCCATGCAGTTTACATAAAGAAGTAAAAACTCATGGTATAACAGTGTATTCACATTGAATACAAGTATATTTGATGCAGTATACATATAGAAGTAAAAACTCATGGTATAACAGTGTATTCACATTGAATACAAGAATATTTGATGCAGTATACATATAGAAGTTAAAACTCATGGTATAACAGTGTATTCACATTGAATACAAGTATATTTGATGCAGTATACATATAGAAGTAAAAACTCATGGTATAACAGTGTATTCACATTGAATACAAGTATATTTGATGCTGTTTACATAAAGAAGTAAAAACTCATGGTATAACAGTGTATTCACATTGAATACAAGTATATTTGATGCAGTATACATATAGAAGTTAAAACTCATGGTATAACAGTGTATTCACATTGAATACAAGTATATTTGATGCTGTTTAGATATATAAATAAAAACTCATGGTATAACAGTGTATTCACATTGAATACAAGTATATTCCATGCAGTTTACATATTGAAGTAAAAACTCATGGTATAACAGTGTATTCACATTGAATACAAGTATATTCCATGCAGTGTACATAAAGGAGTAAAAACTCATGGTATAACAGTGTATTCACATTGAATACAAGTATATTTGATGCAGTTTACATATAGAAGTAAAAACTCATGGTATAACAGTGTATTCACATTGAATGCAAGTATATTTGATGCTGTTTACATATAGAAGTAAAAACTCATGGTATAACAGTGTATTCACATTGAATACAAGTATATTTGATGCAGTATACGTATAGAAGTAAAAAGTCATGGTATAACAGTGTATTCACATTGAATACAAGTATATTTGATGCAGTATACATATAGAAGTAAAAACTCATGGTATAACAGTGTATTCACATCGAATACAAGTATATTCCATGCAATTTACAAATAAAAGTAAAAATTCATGGTATAACAGTGTATTCACATTGAATACAAGTATATTTGATGCAGTATACAAATAGAAGTTAAAAATCACGGTATAACAGCGTATTCACATTAAATACAAGTATATTTGATGCTGTTTACATATAGAAGTAAAAACTCATGGTATAACAGTGTATTCACATTGAATACAAGTATATTTGATGCAGTATACATATAGAAGTAAAAACTCATGGTATAACAGTGTATTCACATTAAATACAAGTATATTCCATGCAGTTTACATAAAGAAGTAAAAACTCATGGTATAACAGTGTATTCACATTGAATACAAGTATATTTGATGCAGTATACATATAGAAGTAAAAACTCATGGTATAACAGTGTATTCACATTGAATACAAGAATATTTGATGCAGTATACATATAGAAGTTAAAACTCATGGTATAACAGTGTATTCACATTGAATACAAGTATATTTGATGCAGTATACATATAGAAGTAAAAACTCATGGTATAACAGTGTATTCACATTGAATACAAGTATATTTGATGCTGTTTACATAAAGAAGTAAAAACTCATGGTATAACAGTGTATTCACATTGAATACAAGTATATTTGATGCAGTATACATATAGAAGTTAAAACTCATGGTATAACAGTGTATTCACATTGAATACAAGTATATTTGATGCTGTTTAGATATATAAATAAAAACTCATGGTATAACAGTGTATTCACATTGAATACAAGTATATTCCATGCAGTTTACATATTGAAGTAAAAAATCATGGTATAACAGTGTATTCACATTGAATACAAGTATATTCCATGCAGTGTACATAAAGGAGTAAAAACTCATGGTATAACAGTGTATTCACATTGAATACAAGTATATTTGATGCAGTTTACATATAGAAGTAAAAACTCATGGTATAACAGTGTATTCACATTGAATGCAAGTATATTTGATGCTGTTTACATATAGAAGTAAAAACTCATGGTATAACAGTGTATTCACATTGAATACAAGTATATTTGATGCAGTATACGTATAGAAGTAAAAAGTCATGGTATAACAGTGTATTCACATTGAATACAAGTATATTTGATGCAGTATACATATAGAAGTAAAAACTCATGGTATAACAGTGTATTCACATCGAATACAAGTATATTCCATGCATTTTACATATAGAAGTAAAAATTCATGGTATAACAGTGTATTCACATTGAATACAAGTATATTTGATGCAGTATACAAATAGAAGTTAAAAATCATGGTATAACAGCGTATTCACATTAAATACAAGTATATTTGATGCTGTTTACATATCGAAGTAAAAACTCATGGTATAACAGTGTATTCACATTGAATACAAGTATATTTGATGCAGTATACATATAGAAGTAAAAACTCATGGGATAACAGTGTATTCACATTGAATACAAGTATATTTGATGCAGTATACATATAGAAGTAAAAACTCATGGTATAACAGTGTATTCACATTGAATACAAGTATATTTGATGCAGTATACATATAGAAGTAAAAACTCATGGTATAACAGTGTATTCATATTGAATACAAGTATATTTGATGCTGTTTACATATAGAAGTAAAAACTCATGGTATAACAGTGTATTCACATTGAATACAAGTATATTTGATGCAGTATACATATAGAAGTAAAAACTCATGGTATAACAGTGTATTCACATTGAATACAAGTATATTCAATGCAGTTTACATATAGAAGTTAAAACTCATGGTATAACAGTGTATTCACATTGAATACAAGTATATTCCATGCAGTTTACATATAGAAGTAAAAACTCATGGTATAACAGTGTATTCACATTGAATACAAGTATATTTGATGCTGTTTACATATGGAAGTAAAAACTCATGGTATAACAGTGTATTCACATTGAATACAAGTATATTCCATGCAGTTTACATATAGAAGTAAAAACTCATGGTATAACAGTGTATTCACATTGAATACAAGTATATTTGATGCAGTATACATATAGAAGTAAAAACTCATGGTATAACAGTGTATTCACATCGAATACAAGTATATTTGATGCAGTATACATATAGAAGTAAAAACTCATGGTATAACAGTGTATTCACATTGAATACAAGTATATTTGATACTGTTTACATATAGAAGTAAAAACTCATGGTATAACAGTGTATTCACATTGAATACAAGTATATTTGATGCAGTATACATATAGAAGTAAAAACTCATGGTATAACAGTGTATTCATATTGAATACAAGTATATTTGATGCTGTTTACATATAGAAGTAAAAACTCATGGTATAACAGTGTATTCACATTGAATACAAGTATATTTGATGCAGTATACATATTGAAGTAAAAACTCATGGTATAACAGGTATTCACATTGAATACAAGTATATTTAATATAGTTTACATATAGAAGTTAAAAACTCATGGTATAACAGTGTATTCACATTGAATACAAGTATATTCCTATGCAGTTTACATATAAGTAGTAAAACTCATGGTATAACAGTGTATTCACATTGAATACAAGGTATAGTAATCATGAACAGTGTATTCACATAATAAATAGAAGTAAAAACTCATGGTATAACAGTGTATTCACATTGAATACAAGTATATTTGATGCAACTTCCATTATACATATATTGACAGTATAAAAAACCAGAAAAGTATAACAGTGTATTCACATTGAATACAAGTATATTTGATGCATGTATACATATAGAAGTAAAAACTCATGGTATAACAGTGTATTCACATTGAATACAAGTATATTTGATGCAGTAAATATAAAAAACTAAAAACATTGAATACATATATTAATACAAAGTAAAAACTCATGGTATAACAGTGTATTCACATTGAATACAAGTATATTTGATGCAGTTTACATATAGAAGTAAAAACTCATGGTATAACAGTGTATTCACATTGAATAATATAAAAAATAAAAAATATAAAGTGACACATTGAATACAAGTATATTTGATGCAGTATACATATAGAAGTAAAAACTCATGGTATAACAGTGTATTCACATTGAATACAAGTATATTTGATGCAGTATACATATAGAAGTAAAAACTCATGGTATAACAGTGTATTCACATTGAATACAAGTATATTTGATGCGTTTACATGTTAAAGTAAAAACTCATGGTATAACAGTGTATTCACATTGAATACAAGTATATTTGATGCATGTTTACATATAGAAGTAAAAACTCATGGTATAACAGTGTATTCACATTGAATACAAGTATATTTGATGCAGTATACATATAGAAGTAAAAACTCATGGTATAACAGTGTATTCACATTGAATACAAGTATATTTGCATGCTGTTTACATATAGAAGTAAAAACTCATGGTATAACAGTGTATTCACATTGAATACAAGTATATTTGATGCAGTTTACATATAGAAGTAAAAACTCATGGTATAACAGTGTATTCACATTGAATACAAGTATATTTGATGCTGTTTACATATAGAAGTAAAAACTCATGGTATAACAGTGTATTCACATTGAATACAAGTATATTTGATGCAGTTTACATATAGAAGTAAAAACTCATGGTATAACAGTGTATTCACATTGAATACAAGTATATTTGATGCAGTTTACATATAGAAGTAAAAACTCATGGTATAACAGTGTATTCACATTGAATACAAGTATATTTGATGCATAAAACTCATGGTATAACAGTGTATTCACATTGAATACAAGTATACTTATGCTGTTTACATATAGAAGTAAAAACTCATGGTATAACAGTGTATTCACATTGAATACAAGTATATTTGATGCTGTTTACATATAGAAGTAAAAACTCATGGTATAACAGTGTATTCACATTGAATACAAGTATATTTGATGCTGTTTACATATAGAAGTAAAAACTCATGGTATAACAGTGTATTCACATTGAATACAAGTATATTTGATGCAGTATACATATAGAAGTAAAAACTCATGGTATAACAGTGTATTCACATTGAATACAAGTATATTCTATGCAGTTTACATATAGAAGTAAAAACTCATGGTATAACAGTGTATTCACATTGAATACAAGTATATTTGATGCTGTATAGTGTATACATATAGAAGTAAAAACTCATGGTATAACAGTGTATTCACATTGAATACAAGTATATTTGATGCTGTTTACATATAGAAGTAAAAACTCATGGTATAACAGTGTATTCACATTGAATACAAGTATATTTGATGCTGTTTACATATAGAAGTAAAAACTCATGGTATAACAGTGTATTCACATTGAATACAAGTATATTTGATGCAGTTTACATATAGAAGTAAAAACTCATGGTATAACAGTGTATTCACATTGAATACAAGTATATTTGATGCAGTATACATATAGAAGTAAAAACTCATGGTATAACAGTGTATTCACATTGAATACAAGTATATTTGATGCAGTTTACATATAGAAGTAAAAACTCATGGTATAACAGTGTATTCACATTGAATACAAGTATATTTGATGCAGTTTACATATAGAAGTAAAAACTCATGGTATAACAGTGTATTCACATTGAATACAAGTATATTTGATGCTGTTTACATATAGAAGTAAAAACTCATGGTATAACAGTGTATTCACATTGAATACAAGTATATTTGATGCAGTTTACATATAGAAGTAAAAACTCATGGTATAACAGTGTATTCACATTGAATACAAGTATATTTGATGCTGTTTACATATAGAAGTAAAAACTCATGGTATAACAGTGTATTCACATTGAATACAAGTATATTTGATGCAGTTAATACATATAGAAGTAAAAACTCATGGTATAACAGTGTATTCACATTGAATACAAGTATATTTGATGCAGTATACATATAGAAGTAAAAACTCATGGTATAACAGTGTATTCACATTGAATACAAGTATATTCGATGCAGTTTACATATAGAAGTAAAAACTCATGGTATAACAGTGTATTCACATTGAATACAAGTATATTTGATGCAGTATACATATAGAAGTAAAAACTCATGGTATAACAGTGTATTCACATTGAATACAAGTATATTTGATGCAGTTATACATATAGAAGTAAAAACTCATGGTATAACAGTGTATTCACATTGAATACAAGTATATTTGATGCTGTTTACATATAGAAGTAAAAACTCATGGTATAACAGTGTATTCACATTGAATACAAGTATATTTGATGCTGTTTACATATAGAAGTAAAAACTCATGGTATAACAGTGTATTCACATTGAATACAAGTATATTTGATGCAGTATACATATAGAAGTAAAAACTCATGGTATAACAGTGTATTCACATTGAATACAAGTATATTCCATGCAGTTTACATATAGAAGTAAAAACTCATGGTATAACAGTGTATTCACATTGAATACAAGTATATTTGATGCAGTTTACATATAGAAGTAAAAACTCATGGTATAACAGTGTATTCACATTGAATACAAGTATATTTGATGCAGTATACATATAGAAGTAAAAACTCATGGTATAACAGTGTATTCACATTGAATACAAGTATATTTGATGCAGTTTACATATAGAAGTAAAAACTCATGGTATAACAGTGTATTCACATTGAATACAAGTATATTTGATGCTGTTTACATATAGAAGTAAAAACTCATGGTATAACAGTGTATTCACATTGAATACAAGTATATTCACATTGCAGTATACATATAGAAGTAAAAACTCATGGTATAACAGTGTATTCACATTGAATACAAGTATATTTGATGCAGTATACATATAGAAGTAAAAACTCATGGTATAACAGTGTATTCACATTGAATACAAGTATATTCCATGCAGTTTACATATAGAAGTAAAAACTCATGGTATAACAGTGTATTCACATTGAATACAAGTATATTTGATGCAGTATACATATAGAAGTAAAAACTCATGGTATAACAGTGTATTCACATTGAATACAAGTATATTTGATGCAGTTTACATATAGAAGTAAAAACTCATGGTATAACAGTGTATTCACATTGAATACAAGTATATTTGATGCTGTTTACATATAGAAGTAAAAACTCATGGTATAACAGTGTATTCACATTGAATACAAGTATATTTCATGCAGTTTACATATAGAAGTAAAAACTCATGGTATAACAGTGTATTCACATTGAATACAAGTATATTTGATGCAGTATACATATAGAAGTAAAAACTCATGGTATAACAGTGTATTCACATTGAATACAAGTATATTTGATGCAGTTTACATATAGAAGTAAAAACTCATGGTATAACAGTGTATTCACATTGAATACAAGTATATTTGATGCTGTTTACATATAGAAGTAAAAACTCATGGTATAACAGTGTATTCACATTGAATACAAGTATATTTGATGCAGTATACATATAGAAGTAAAAGTCATGGTATAACAGTGTATTCACATTGAATACAAGTATATTTGATGCAGTATACATATAGAAGTAAAAACTCATGGTATAACAGTGTATTCACATTGAATACAAGTATATTCCATGCAGTTTACATATAGAAGTAAAAACTCATGGTATAACAGTGTATTCACATTGAATACAAGTATATTTGATGCAGTATACATATAGAAGTTAAAACTCATGGTATAACAGTGTATTCACATTGAATACAAGTATATTTGATGCTGTTTACATATAGAAGTAAAAACTCATGGTATAACAGTGTATTCACATTGAATACAAGTATATTTGATGCTGTTTACATATAGAAGTAAAAACTCATGGTATAACAGTGTATTCACATTGAATACAAGTATATTTGATGCAGTATACATATAGAAGTAAAAACTCATGGTATAACAGTGTATTCACATTGAATACAAGTATATTTGATGCAGTTTACATATAAAGTAAAAACTCATGGTATAACAGTGTATTCACATTGAATACAAGTATATTTGATGCAGTTTACATATAGAAGTAAAAACTCATGGTATAACAGTGTATTCACATTGAATACAAGTATATTTGATGCTGTTTACATATAGAAGTAAAAACTCATGGTATAACAGTGTATTCACATTGAATACAAGTATATTTGATGCAGTTTACATATAGAAGTAAAAACTCATGGTATAACAGTGTATTCACATTGAATACAAGTATATTTGATGCTGTTTACATATAGAAGTAAAAACTCATGGTATAACAGTGTATTCACATTGAATACAAGTATATTTGATGCAGTATATACGTATAGAAGTAAAAACTCATGGTATAACAGTGTATTCACATTGAATACAAGTATATTTGATGCAGTTACATATAGAAGTAAAAACTCATGGTATAACAGTGTATTCACATGAAAATACCATGCATTTACATATAAAGTAAAAATTCATGGTATAACAGTGTATTCACATTGAATACAAGTATATTTGATGCAGTATACAAATAGAAGTTAAAACTCATGGTATAACAGTGTATTCACATTAAATACAAGTATATTTGATGCTGTTTACATATAGAAGTAAAAACTCATGGTATAACAGTGTATTCACATTGAATACAAGTATATTTGATGCTGTTTACATATAGAAGTAAAAACTCATGTTATAACAGTGTATTCACATTGAATACAAGTATATTTGATGCTGTTTACATATAGAAGTAAAAACTCATGGTATAACAGTGTATTCACATTGAATACAAGTATATTTGATGCAGTATACATATAGAAGTAAAAACTCATGGTATAACAGTGTATTCACATTGAATACAAGTATATTCCATGCAGTTTACATAAAGAAGTAAAAACTCATGGTATAACAGTGTATTCACATTGAATACAAGTATATTTGATGCAGTATACATATAGAAGTAAAAACTCATGGTATAACAGTGTATTCACATTGAATACAAGAATATTTGATGCAGTATACATATAGAAGTAAAAACTCATGGTATAACAGTGTATTCACATTGAATACAAGTATATTTGATGCAGTATACATATAGAAGTAAAAACTCATGGTATAACAGTGTATTCACATTGAATACAAGTATATTTGATGCTGTTTACATATAGAAGTAAAAACTCATGGTATAACAGTGTATTCACATTGAATACAAGTATATTTGATGCAGTATACATATAGAAGTAAAAACTCATGGTATAACAGTGTATTCACATTGAATACAAGTATATTTGATGCAGTTTACATATAGAAGTAAAAACTCATGGTATAACAGTGTATTCACATTGAATACAAGTATATTCCATGCAGTTTACATATAGAAGTAAAAACTCATGGTATAACAGTGTATTCACATTGAATACAAGTATATTTGATGCAGTTTACATATAGAAGTAAAAACTCATGGTATAACAGTGTATTCACATTGAATACAAGTATATTTGATGCTGTTTACATATAGAAGTAAAAACTCATGGTATAACAGTGTATTCACATTGAATACAAGTATATTTGATGCTGTTTACATATAGAAGTAAAAACTCATGGTATAACAGTGTATTCACATTGAATACAAGTATATTTCATGCAGTTTACATATAGAAGTAAAAACTCATGGTATAACAGTGTATTCACATTGAATACAAGTATATTTGATGCAGTATACATATAGAAGTAAAAACTCATGGTATAACAGTGTATTCACATTAAATACAAGTATATTCCATGCAGTTTACATAAAGTAAAAACTCATGGTATAACAGTGTATTCACATTGAATACAAGTATATTTGATGCAGTATACATATAGAAGTAAAAACTCATGGTATAACAGTGTATTCACATTGAATACAAGAATATTTGATGCAGTATACATATAGAAGTTAAAACTCATGGTATAACAGTGTATTCACATTGAATACAAGTATATTTGATGCAGTATACATATAGAAGTAAAAACTCATGGTATAACAGTGTATTCACATTGAATACAAGTATATTTGATGCTGTTTACATAAAGAAGTAAAAACTCATGGTATAACAGTGTATTCACATTGAATACAAGTATATTTGATGCAGTATACATATAGAAGTAAAAACTCATGGTATAACAGTGTATTCACATTGAATACAAGTATATTTGATGCTGTTTAGATATATAAATAAAAACTCATGGTATAACAGTGTATTCACATTGAATACAAGTATATTCCATGCAGTTTACATTTAGAAGTAAAAAATCATGGTATAACAGTGTATTCACATTGAATACAAGTATATTCCATGCAGTGTACATAAAGGAGTAAAAACTCATGGTATAACAGTGTATTCACATTGAATACAAGTATATTTGATGCAGTTTACATATAGAAGTAAAAACTCATGGTATAACAGTGTATTCACATTGAATGCAAGTATATTTGATGCTGTTTACATATAGAAGTAAAAACTCATGGTATAACAGTGTATTCACATTGAATACAAGTATATTTGATGCAGTATACATTATAGAAGTAAAAAGTCATGGTATAACAGTGTATTCACATTGAATACAAGTATATTTGATGCAGTATACATATAGAAGTAAAAACTCATGGTATAACAGTGTATTCACATCGAATACAAGTATATTCCATGCATTTTACATATAGAAGTAAAAATTCATGGTATAACAGTGTATTCACATTGAATACAAGTATATTTGATGCAGTATACAAATAGAAGTTAAAAATCATGGTATAACAGCGTATTCACATTAAATACAAGTATATTTGATGCTGTTTACATATAGAAGTAAAAACTCATGGTATAACAGTGTATTCACATTGAATACAAGTATATTTGATGCTGTTTACATATAGAAGTAAAAACTCATTTTATAACAGTGTATTCACATTGAATACAAGTATATTTGATGCTGTTTACATATAGAAGTAAAAACTCATGGTATAACAGTGTATTCACATTGAATACAAGTATATTTGATGCAGTATACATATAGAAGTAAAAACTCATGGTATAACAGTGTATTCACATTAAATACAAGTATATTCCATGCAGTTTACATAAAGAAGTAAAAACTCATGGTATAACAGTGTATTCACATTGAATACAAGTATATTTGATGCAGTATACATATAGAAGTAAAAACTCATGGTATAACAGTGTATTCACATTGAATACAAGAATATTTGATGCAGTATACATATAGAAGTTAAAACTCATGGTATAACAGTGTATTCACATTGAATACAAGTATATTTGATGCAGTATACATATAGAAGTAAAAACTCATGGTATAACAGTGTATTCACATTGAATACAAGTATATTTGATGCTGTTTACATATAGAAGTAAAAACTCATGGTATAACAGTGTATTCACATTGAATACAAGTATATTTGATGCAGTATACATATAGAAGTAAAAACTCATGGTATAACAGTGTATTCACATTGAATACAAGTATATTTGATGCAGTATACATATAGAAGTAAAAACTCATGGTATAACAGTGTATTCACATTGAATACAAGTATATTCCATGCAGTTTATATAAAAACATATAAAGTAAAACTCATGGTATAACAGTGTATTCACATTGAATACAAGTATATTTGATGCAGTATACATATAGAAGTAAAAACTCATGGTATAACAGTGTATTCACATTGAATACAAGTATATTTGATGCAGTATACATATAGAAGTAAAAACTCATGGTATAACAGTGTATTCACATTGAATACAAGTATATTTGATGCAGTATACATATAGAAGTAAAAACTCATGGTATAACAGTGTATTCACATTGAATACAAGTATATTTGATGCAGTATATCATATAGAAGTAAAAACTCATGGTATAACAGTGTATTCACATTGAATACAAGTATATTTGCAGTTTACATATAGAAGTAAAAATTCATGGTATAACAGTGTATTCACATTGAATACAAGATATATTTGATGCAGTATACATATAGAAGTAAAAAATCATGGTATAACAGTGTATTCACATTAAATACAAGTATATTTGATCTGCTGTTTTACATATAGAAGTAAAAACTCATGGTATAACAGTGTATTCACATTGAATACAAGTATATTTGATGCTGTTTACATATAGAAGTAAAAACTCATTGTTATAACAGTGTATTCACATTGAATACAAGTATATTTGATCACTGTTTACATATAGAAGTAAAAACTCATGGTATAACAGTGTATTCACATTGAATACAAGTATATTTGATGCAGTATACATATAAGAAGTAAAAACTCATGGTATAACAGTGTATTCACATTGAATACAAGTATATTCCATGCAGTTAACATAAAGAAGTAAAAACTCATGGTATAACAGTGTATTCACATTGAATACAAGTATATTTGATGCAGTATACATATAGAAGTAAAAACTCATGGTATAACAGTGTATTCACATTGAATACAAGTATATTTGATGCAGTATACATATAGAAGATTAAAACTCATGGTATAACAGTGTATTCACATTGAATACAAGTATATTTGATGCAGTATACATATAGAAGTAAAAACTCATGGTATAACAGTGTATTCACATTGAATACAAGTATATTTGATGCTGATTTACATATAGAAGTAAAAACTCATGGTATAACAGTGTATTCACATTGAATACAAGTATATTTGATGAGTATACATATAGAAGTAAAAACTCATGGTATAACAGTGTATTCACATTGAATACAAGTATATTTCCATGCAGTTTACATATAGAAGTAAAAACTC